>NC_057794.1:292160455-292311958 GCF_018294505.1 Triticum aestivum | reverse complement strand
GGCAGGGGTGGCGGCTTATAAAGGGGGCGGGGGCGGCGGCTTGCTTGGGCGAGGGGGCGGCCGGGGAGGAGTCCGACCGGACTCTCCTCGGCGTCCGTGCCGGGCACGGCGGCGCAGGCGAGGGAGGCGGTGGCGCGGGCGGGCCGGCCTGGCTCGGCTGGGCTTTAGGCCCAGTCGGGGGCGGGAATTTTTTTTAAAAAAAATTTGCCGACGGAAATAAAATCCTAGAATAAATAAATAAAAATCTAAAAATGCCAAAAAAATTCCCCGTCTAAATAAAATATTTAGAACGAGATGAACATTTTCTTGGCCCTAAAATGCAATTTTGAAAACGTGCAATTTTTCTAATTCAAACAAAATTGCAATAAAATCCAAATGGAACAAATATTTGATTTTAGTATTTTTCCTCCAATATTTCATTTATTTTGGAGAAGTCATATTATCTCCTCTCTTGTATTTTAATATGAAATATTTTCGGAGAGAAAAATAATTAGAACCAAAATCCTCGTTTCAAAATTTGATAAAGGAATCAAATATGAAAGCCGGGAAATCCCCAACTCTCTCCGAGGGTCCTTGAGTTGCTTAGGATTTCGAGGATTACGGAACGGAAAGCAATAAAACATGATATGAAATGATGATCTAATGTATAACATTCCAAATTGAAAATTTGGGATGTTACAAGTAAAATCAATGTTTTTGGTATTTTGTAGTGATGATAGCAATAGCAACAGAAAAGTAAATAAGCGAAGAACAATATATGGAAAGCTCGTAGGCAACGGATCAGTGATGGAGAATTATGCCGGATGCGGTTCATCATGTAACAGTCATAACCTAGGGTGACACAGAACTAGCTCCACTTCATTGATATAATGTAGGCATGTATTCCGAATGTAATCATACGTGCTTATGGAAAAGAACTTGCATGGCATCTTTTGCCCTACCCTCCCGTGGCAGCGGGGTCCTTACGGAAACTAAGGGATATTAAGGTCTCCTTTTAATAGAGAACCGGAACAAAGCATTAACACATAGTGAATACATGAACTCCTCAAACTACGGTCATCACCGTTAAGTATCCCGATTATTGTCACTTCGGGGTTAACAGATCATAACACATAATAGGTGACTATAGACTTGCAAGATAGGATCAAGAACACTCATATATGGATGAAAACATAATAGGTTCAGATCTGAAATCATGGCACTCGGGCCCTAGTGACAAGCATTAAGCATAGCAAAGTCATAGCAACATCAATCTCAGAACATAGTGGACACTAGGGATCAAACCCTAACAAAACTAACCCGATTACATGATAGATCTCATCCAACCCATCACCGTCCAGCAAGCCTACGATGGAATTACTCATGCACGGCGGTGAGCATCATGAAATTGGTGATGGAGGATGGTTGATGATGACGATGGCGACGGATTCCCCTCTCCGGAGCCCCGAACGGACTCCAGATCAGCCCTCCCAAGAGGTTTTAGGGCTTGGCGGCGGCTCTGTATCGTAAAATGCGATGATTTCTTATCTCTTATTTTTTCTCCCCAAAACTCAATATATGGAGGTGGAGTTGGAGTCGGAGAGGCAACAGGGGGCCCACGAGGTAGGGGGCGCGCCCTAGGGGGGCAGGCGCGCCCCCTAGCCTTCATCTTTGGCAGGTATTTTTCTTATTTTCTGAAAAGTGTCTCCGTGAAGTTTCAGGTCATTCCGAGAACGTTTGCTCCTGCACATAAATAGCACCATGGTAATTCTGCTGAAAACAGCGTCAGTCCGGGTTAGTTCCATTCAAATCATGCAAGTTAGAGTCCAAAACAAGGGCAAAAGTGTTTAGAAAAGTAGATACGTTGGAGACGTATCAACTCCCCCAAGCTTAAACTTTTGCTTGTCCTCAAGCAATTCAGTTGACAAACTGAAAGTGATAAAGAAAAACTTTTACAAACTCTGTTTGCTCCTGTTGTTGTAAATATGTAAAGCCAGCATTCAAGTTTTCAGCAAAGATTATAACTAACCACATTTGCAATAACACATAGGTCTCAAGTTTACTCATATCAATAGCATAATCAACTAGCGAGCCATAATAATAAAACTCGGATGACAACACTTTCTCAAAACAATCATAGTATGATATAACAGGATGGTATCTCGCTAGCCCGACCGCAAAACATAAATGCAGAGCACCTTTAAAGACCAAGGACTGACTAGACATTGTAATTCATGGTAAAAGAGATCCAGTCAAGTCATACCCAATGTAATCTAACAATAATGAATGCAAATGACAATGGTGCTCTCCAACTGGTGCTTTTTAATAAGAGGGTGATGACTCAGCATAAAAGTAAATAGATAGGCCCTTCGCAGAGGGAAGCAGGGATTTGTAGAGGTGCCAGAGCTCGGTTTTAAAACAGAGGTGAATAATATTTTGAGCGGTATACTTTCATTGTCAACATAACAACCAAGAGATGGCGATATCTTCCATGCTACACACATTATAGGCGGTTCCCAAACAGAATGGTAAAGTTTATACTCCCCCTTCCACCACAAGCATCAATCCATGGCTTGCTCGAAACAACGAGTGCCTCCAACTAACAAGAGTCCCAGGGGGAGTTTTGTTTGCAATTATTTTGATTTAGTTTGCATAAAGCATGGGACTGGGCATCACGGTGACCAGCCATTTATCTCGTGAGTGAGGAGCGGAGTCCACTCCTCTCGAGAATAACCCACCTAACATGGAAGATACAGACAACCCTAGTTGATACATGAGCTATTCGGGCATACAAAACAGGATATTTATTTGAAGGTTTAGAGTTTGGCACATAGAAATTTACTTGGAACAGCAAGTAGATACCGTATATAGGTAGGTATAGTGGACTCATGTGGAATAACTTTGGGGTTTAAGGGATTGGATGCACAAGCAGTATTCACGCTTAGTACAGGTGAAGGCTAGCAAAAGACTGGGAAGCGACCAGCTAGAGAGCGACAACGGTCATGAACATGCATTAAAATTAATCAACACCGAATGCAAGCATGAGTAGGATATAATCCACCATGAACATAAATATCGTGAAGGCTATGTTGATTTTGTTTCAACTACATGCGTGAACATGTGCCAAGTCAAGTCACTTAAATCATTCAGAGGAGGATACCACCCTATCATACCACATCATAACCATTTTAATAGAATGTTGGCACGCAAGGTAAACCATTATAACTCATAGCTAATCAAGCATGGCACAAGAAACTATGATATCTAGTTGTCATTGCAAGCATGTTTATTCATAATAGGCTAAATCAGGAATGATGAACTAATCATATTTACAAAAACAAAAGAGGTCGAGTTCATACCAACTTTTCTCATCTCAGCCAGTCCATCATATATCATCATAATTGCCCTTCACTTGCACGACCGAACGATGTGAATAATAATAATAGTGCACGTGCATTGGACTAAGCTGGAATCTGCAGGCATTCAATAAATAGGAGAAGACAAGGCAATACGGGCTCTTTTGTCAGATCAACATTTATGCATATAAGAGCCACTTCAACAATTTAATCATGGTCTTCTCCTATCAACCCCCAAAGAAAAGAAATAAAACTATTTACACGGGAAAACTCCCAACAAGCAAAAGAAGAACATGAAATCTTTTGGGGTTTTCTTTTTAATTACTACTACAAGCATGGAAAGTAAACTAATTAAAAGCTACAACTAATTTTTTTGGTTTTTCTTAAGGTTTATTAAACACACAAGAAGAGAGCATAAAAAAGGAAAATAAACTAGCATGGATGATACAATGAAAAAGTATGAGCACCGACATCTAGCAATGAGTGTGTGAACATAAATGTAATGTCGGTGGGAAATACGTACTCCCCCAAGCTTAGGCTTTTGGCCTAAGTTGGTCTATGGCCACGACTGGCCTGGCTGATATCCATAATAGCAGCTGGGGTCGTACTGTGATGCAGCGGCTATCGCCTGCTGAGCTGCAGCGTGGCGATGAGCAGCCTCCTCTTCCTCTCGTACTCATCTGCCTCCTCTCTGGTAATAGTATATCCTCCTCTTGCCTGATAATCAAAGAAAGCAGGAGTAGGGAGAGTAATACGGACAGCACGGCGTCTGTCAAAGAATAGTCGATACTGGAGAGGTGATTCGTTCCTCTCGACAAACTGGTGGTGAACCATAGCATTAAAATCTAGATAGGCAGGAGGTAATTCAATATCATCTTCGTGTGCATCTATACCAAGAAAATTAGCTACGCGGGTTGCATAAATTCCACCAAAGAAATCTCCATTAAATCTATTAAGATGCAACCTACCTGCAATGATGGCTCCCAAATTATAAGATTTGTCCCCTATCACAGCACTCCTAAGAATACTGAGGTCAGGGACACACATGTGACATGCCTCATCTTTACCATTTATGCATCTACCTATGAAGAGAGCAAAATAATGTATAGCTGGAAAGTGAATGCTCCCTATGGTAGCTTGTGTAATATCTCTAGATTCTCCCATAGTTATATTAGCAAGAAAATCTCTAAATTCAGATTTGCGAGGATCCCTTATACTACCACATTGTGGAAGTTTGCATGCAGTGGTAAAGTCCTCTAAGTCCATGGTATTAGATTTATCATAAAGATCAAACAGGATAGTTGGAGAATTACGTGAAGTTGAAAATTCAAACCTCCTCACAAAGGAACTAGTGAGATTATGATACCAACTGCACTTCTCTTCCTCGAAGCTCACGAGATCAGCGTTACACAAATATGCGTTGAATTCTTTTTTTATTCCCGCTCGATCCATAAAATTTTCAGAAGGCAACTCACAAGGACACACTGGAGCGTCTCTTGGTGGCTCTTCATCAGCATCACGCATTGCAAGCCTGGGTCCTTGCTTCCTTGAAGAACCACCTTGGAACATTTTCCTAAGCATTTTTCTTCCTCTGAAAAATTCTATTTTTTTAGTAACTTCAAAATAAAAGTAAACCAAACTCAATAATATTGATAGCAACCACTCCTACAAGTGCCTAGGGCCTATATCATGCATCAAAACTACTTGGAACCATATAAATTTGACATGCAAGCTCAGGAACAGGGTCACCTAAGCAGCAAAAATTTGCAATGAATAAAGCACTAGAACAAAAACTAATTGGACCAATGGGGGAGTCACATACCAAGGAACAATCTCCCCAAGCAGTTTTGTGAGAGGTGCTTTGAGCAAGGAGATCGAAAATGGCAGCAAAACGAGACTCGGGTTTGAGCTGGTTATTCGTGTTTGGGGGAGGAAGAAGGAGTGTATGGGTGAAAGGATAAGTGGAGGAGGGCCATCGTGGACCCACGAGGCAGGGGGCGCGCCCTCCACCCTCGTGGGCAGGTGGTTGGCCACCCTGGTGTGTTCTCAGTTCCATAAATCCTCAAATATTCTAGAAAAAAATCATATTTGATTTTCAGGGCATTTGGAGAACTTTTATTTTTGAGGTATTTTTATATTGCACGGATAATCAGATAACAGACAAATATTTTATTTTTATTTAATATAAATAACAGAAAGTAAAAGTGGGGTACAGAAGGTTGTGCCTTCTAGTTTCATCCATCTCATGGTCATCAAAAGGAATCCACTAACAAGGTTTATCAAGTCTTGTTAACGAACTCATTCCGAATAACATGGAACCGGAGAAATTTCGAATAACACTATGTTACCTCAACGGGGATATGCACATCCCCAATAATAAGAATATCATATTTCTTCTTGACAGTAGGAAGAGGAAATTCAAAACCTCCAAATATAATCGATGGAATTTTTCCAATAGAGTTGATACTATGAACTTGAGGTTGTTTCCTCGGAAAGTGTACCGTGTGCTCATTAACATTAACATGAAAAGTGACATTGCCTTTAGTGCAATCAATAACAGCCCTTGCAGTATTCAAAAAGGGTCTTCCAAGAATAATAGACATACTATCGTCCTCGGGAATATCAAGAATAACAAAGTCCTTTAAAATAGTAACATTTGCAACTACAACAGGCACATCCTCACAAATACCGACATTAATAGCAGTTGATTTATCAGCCATTTGCAAAGATATTTCAGTAGGTGTCAACTTATTCAAATCAAGTCTACGATATAAAGAGAGAGGCATAACGCTAACACCGGCTCCAAGATCACATAAAGCGGTTTTAACATAATTTCTTTTAATGGAGCATAGTATAGTGGATACTCCTGGATCTCCAAGTTTCCTTGGTATTCCACCCTTAAAATTATAAGTAGCAAGCATGGTGGAAATTTCAGCTTCCAGTATCTTTCTTTTATTTGTAATAATATCTTTCATATACTTAGCATAAGGATTGGTTTTAAACATATCAGTTAATCGCATACGCAAAAAGATAGGTCTAATCATTTCAGCAAAGCGCTCAAAATCCTCATCATCCTTTGTCTTGGATGGTTTGTGAGGAAAGGGCATAGGTTTCTGAACCCAAGGCTCTCTTTCTTTACCGTGTTTCCTAGCAACAAAGTCTTTCTTATCATAACGTTGATTCTTTGATTATGGGTTATCAAGATCAACAGCAGGTTCAATTTCTATGTCATTATCATTACTAGGTTGAGCATCATCATGAACATTATTATTGACATTATCACTAGTTTCAGTTTCATTACCAGGTTGTGTTTCAGCATCAGAAATAGAAATATCATTTGGATTCTCAGGTGTTTCTACAATAGGATCACTAGAAGCATGCAAAGTCCTATCATTTTTCTTTTTCTTCTTTTTAGAAGAACTAGGTGCATCTATATTATTTCTCTGAGAATCTTGGTCAATTCTCTTAGGGTGGCCTTCAGGATACAATGGTTCCTGAGTCATTCTACCAGTTCTAGTAGCCACTCTAACAGCATAATCATTATCTTTACTATTCAATTCATTGAGCAAATCATTTTGAGCTTTAAGTACTTGTTCTACTTGAGTGGTAACCATAGAAGCATGTTTACTAATAAGTTTAAGTTCACCTTTAACATTAGCCATATAATCACCGAAGTGTTAAAGCATATTTGAATTGTATTTCAATTGTCTACCAAAATAAGCATTAAAGTCTCCTTGCTTAGCCATAAATTTATCAAACTCATCTAAGCATGGGCTAGCAAATTTAGTAAATGGGATTTCAGCTTTATCATATCTATAGAGAGAATTTACCTTTACTACCTGTGCCGGGTTATCAAGACCATGAGTTTCTTCAATGAGTGATGGATTTGGATTATATGTTTCTTCAACAGGCAGTAGATTAAGACCATGTATTTCTTCAATAGGAGGTAAATTCTTAACGTCTTTAGCTTTAATACCTTTCTCTTTCATAGATGTCTTTGCCTCTTGCATATCTTCAGGACTGAGAAATAGAATACCCCTCTTCTTCGAAGTTGGTTTAGGAATAGGCTCAGGAATTGGCTCCAGAGGTGTCCAATTATTTTCATTTGTCAACATATTATTCAATAGAATTTTAGCTTCATCCGGTGTTCTTTCCCTGAAAACAGAACGAGCACAACTATCCAGGTAATCTCTGGAGGCATCGGTTAGTCCATTATAAAAGATATCAAGTATTTCATTTTTCTTAAGAGGATGATCAGGCAAAGCATTAAGTAATTGGAGAAGCCTCCCCCAAGCTTGTGGGAGACTCTCTTCTTCAATTTGCACAAAATTATATATATCCCTTAAAGCAGCTTGTTTCTTATGAGCAGGGAAACATTTAGCAGAGAAGTAATAAATCATATCCTGGGGACTACGCACACAACCAGGATCAAGAGAATTAAACCATATCTTAGCATCACCCTTTAATGAGAACGAAAATATTTTAAGGATGTAAAAGTAGAGAGTTCTCTCATCTTTAGTGAAGAGGGTAGCTATGTCATTCAGTTTAGTAAGATGTGCCACAACAGTTTCAAATTCATAACCATGAAAAGGATCAGATTCAACCAAAGTAATTATATCAGGATCAACAGAGAATTCATAATCCTTATCAGTAACAAAGATAGGTGAAGTAGAAAAAGTAGTGTCAGGTTTCATTCTAGCATTTAGAGATTGCTTACTCCATTTAGCTAATAATCTTTTAAGTTCAGTTCTATTTCTGCAAGCTAAAATAGCTAAAGAAGCATCTTGATAAAAAAATAACCCTTAGGAATGGCAAGTGGTTCTTCATCATCACTTTCATCAGTATCATCAGATTCAATAGTTTCAATTTCTCTAGCCTAGCAAGTTGTTCATCAAGAAAATCACTAAGTGGCATAGTAGTATCAGGCATAGAGGTAGTTTCATCATAAGTATCATGCATAGCAGAAGTGGCATCATCAATAACATGCGACATATCAGAATGAATAGCAGAAGCAGGTGTAGGTGTCGCAAGCTTACTCAAAACAGAAGGTGAATCAAGTGCAGAGATAGATGGCAGTTCCTTACCTCCCCTCATAGTTGAGGGATAGATCTTGGTTTTTGGATCTCTCAAGTTCTTCATAATGATAAGCAGATATATATCCCAAGTGACTCAAAGAATAGAGCTATGCTCCTCGGCAACGGCGCCAGAAAATAGTCTTGATAACCCACAAGTACAGGGGATCACAACAGTTTTCGATGGTAGAGTATTCAACCCAAATTTATTGATTCGACACAAGGGGAGCCAAAGAATATTCTCAAGTATTAGCAGCTGAGTTGTCAATTCAACCACACCTGGAAACTTAATTTCTGCATCAAAGTGTTTAGTAGCAAAGTAATATGATAGTAGTGATAACGGTAACAAAAGGTAACAGTAGTAAAAGCAATGTTTTTGGTATTTTGTAGTGATGATAGCAATAGCAACGAAAAAGTAAATAAGCGAAGAACAATATATGAAAAGCTCGTAGGCAACGGATCAGTGATGGAGAATTATGCCGGATGCGGTTCATCATGTAATAGTCATAACCTAGGGTGACACAGAACTAGCTCCAGTTCATTGATATAATGTAGGCATGTATTCCGAATATAATCATACGTGCTTATGGAAAAGAACTTGCATGACATCTTTTGTCCTACCCTCCCGTGGCAGCGGGGTCCTTACGGAAACTAAGGGATATTAAGGTCTCCTTTTAATAGAGAACCGGAACAAAGCATTAACACATAGTGAATACATGAACTCCTCAAACTACGGTCATCATCGGTAAGTATCCCGATTATTGTCACTTCGGGGTTAACGGATCATAACACATAATAGGTGACTATAGACTTGCAAGATAGGATCAAGAACACTCATATATTGATGAAAACATAATAGGTTCAGATCTGAAATCATGGCACTCGGGCCCTAGTGACAAGCATTAAGCATAGCAAAGTCATAGCAACATCAATCTCAGAACATAGTGGACACTAGGGATCAAACCCTAACAAAACTAACTCAATTACATGATAGATCTCATCCAACCCATCACCGTCCAACAAGCCTACGATGGAATTACTCACGCACGACGGTGAGCATCATGAAATTGGTGATGGAGGATGGTTGATTATGACGATGGCGACGGATTCCCCTCTCTGGAGCCCCGAACAGACTCTAGATGAGCCCTCCTGAGAGGTTTTAGGGCTTGGCGGCGGCTCCGTATCGTAAAACGCGATGATTTCTTCTCTCTTATTTTTTCTCCCCAAAACTCAATATATGGAGGTGGAGTTGGAGTCGGAGAGGCAACAGGGAGCCCACGAGATAGGGGGCGCACCCTAGGGGGCAGGCGCGGCCTAGGGGGGCAGGCGCGCCCCCGCCCTCGTGGCAAGGTGGTGGCCTCCCTAGACTTCATCTTTGGTAGGTATTTTTCTTATTTTTTGAAAAGTGTCTCCGTGAAGTTTCAGGTCATTCCGAGAACGTTTGCTCCTGCACATAAATAACACCATGGTAATTCTGCTGAAAACAGCGTCAGTCCGGGTTAGTTCCATTCAAATCATGCAAGTTAGAGTCCAAAACAAGGGCAAAAGTGTTTGGAAAAGTAGATACATTGGAGACGTATCACCTACTCTCTTCAAGGATGCCCGTAAGTTTGTCTTATCTTCTGATGAATGTCAAAGAATTGGTAATATTAGTAGACGTCAAGAAATGCCTATGAACTATTCACTCGTTATTGAACCATTTGATATTTGGGGCTTTGACTATATGGGACCTTTTCCTTCCTCTAATGGATATACACATATTTTAGTTGCTGTTGATTACGTTACTAAGTGGGTAGAAGCTATTCCAACTAGTAGTGCTGATCATAGCACTTCTATTAAAATGCTTAAAGAAGTTATTTTTCCAAGATTTGGAGTCCCTAGATATTTAATGATTGATGGTGGTTCACATTTTATTCATGGTGCTTTCCGTAAAATGCTTGCTAAATATGATGTTAATCATAGAATTGCATCTCCTTATCACCCACAGTCTAGTGGTCAAGTAGAATTGAGTAATAGAGAGCTCAAATTAATTTTGCAAAAGACTGTTAATAGATCTAGAAAAAAATTGGTCCAAGAAACTTGATGATGCATTATGGGCCTATAGAACTGCATATAAAAATCCTATGGGTATGTCTCCGTATAAAATGGTTTATGGAAAAGCATGTCACTTACCTCTCGAACTAGAACACAAGGCATATTGGGCTATTAAAGAGCTCAATTATGATTTTAAACTTGCCGGTGAAAAGAGGTTATTTGATATTAGCTCACTTGATGAATGGAGAACCCAAGCCTATGAAAATGCCAAGCTGTTTAAAGAAAAGGTTAAAAGATGGCATGACAAAAGAATACAAAAGCGTGAGTTTAATGTAGGTGATTATGTATTACTATACAACTCTCGTTTAAGATTTTTTGCAGGAAAACTTCTCTCTAAATGGGAAGGTCCTTACGTTATTGAGGAGGTCTATCGTTCCGGTGCCATAAAAATCAACAACTTCGAAGGCACAAATCCGAAGGTGGTGAACGGTCAAAGAATCAAACATTATACCTCAGGTAATCCCATAAATGTTGAAACCAATGTTATTGAAACCGTAACCCCAGAGGAATACATAAGTGACACTTTCCGGAACGTTCCAGACTCCGAAAAGGAATATGTATGTGGTACGGTAAGTAAACCGACTCCAAAACAGTTTTTAAGGCAATATTTCTCCGTTTTGGAATATTTAGAAAAATAGAAAAATAAGAAGCAGTCCGGGAAGGACACGAGGGCTCCACGAGGGTGGAGGGCGCGCCCCCTACCTCGTGGGCACCTCGTGCGCTCTCCGGACTCCGTTTTCTTACACGGCACGTATTTTGGTCAGTAAAAATTCATTATATAATCTCCCGGAGGTTTTGACTCCCGTATCACGCAAAAATCTCTTGTCTTTGTTTTGAGCTGTTTCTGTCAGGGTTGTCAAGGCCAGGCACTATGTCGTGTCCCTCCTCCTCCAACCATGAGGGCAACGATGCTTGGCTAATGAAGATAAAGCTGAAGAGAGAAGAAGCCATGGAGATCAACAAGGATGAAGGGATCAAGAAGGCCATGAAGTACCAAGTTCCGGCAACAGAAGACACCCTTCATCTTGATCACAATCTTCTTACCCCAACAGAAATCGAAGCTTTCAAGATGATTGATTTAGCTCATATACAAAATAAGTATCTCACACGTGAAAATATTTTGTTGAAGGAGCATATCCTCGCACTCAAGGGCATTATCCGCAAGTTAGAAGACCTCCTACGCTCGATGTGCGACTATCCATCATCAACAACTCCACCTTCTTCACCAACAAAAGAGACATAATCACATGGGTATGGGCACTCCCCTTGGCAACTGCCAAGCTTGGGGGAGTGCCCCGGTATCGTATCACCATCACTTTTATCTTTACCATTTTCCTTAGTTCGATCCTTTTGGTAATATCTTGATCTAGTAGAATAAAAGTTCTTAGTATGATCTAGTCATGAGTTTTGCTTTATAATCCTTCTATGTAATCGAGTCCATGAGCTATATAATAAAGATTAATGTTGATTCAAGGGCTTGATTATTTTTCCATGATCCTAAGGGAATAAAAGAAAAGAGAAAGAAACAAAAAGAAACAAAGAGATCATGTGAGTCTTATGGAGAGTAATGAGCTCACATAGAAAAAAGTATGATGAATAAAAGTTGTTGAGGGTTGACAAGCATAGTTTTTGGTCATCACTGCAATTAATAGGAAGTAATAAAGAAAGAGAGGTCTTCACATATAGATATACTATCTTGGACATCTTTTATGATTGTGAGCACTCATTAAAATATGACATGCTAAAGAGTTGACGTTGGACAAGGAAGACAACATAATGGGTTATGTTTTCTTACAGGCTGCATCCAACCATAAAAGCGCATGACAACCTCTGCTTCCCTCTGCGAAGGGCATGTCTTTTACTTTTATCTCCTACCTTGCATAAGAGTCATGGTGATCTTCACCCTTCCTTTTTACATTTTATCCTTTGGCAAGCACAGTATGTTGGAAAGATCCTGGTGTATATGGCTAATTGGATGTGAGTTTTCATGAACTATTATTGTTGACATTACCCTTGAGGTAAAACATTGGAAGGCAAAACTATAAGCCCCTATCTTTCTCTATGTCCAATTAAAATTCCATACCCATAAGTATTGCGTGAGTGTCAGCAATTGTGAAAGACTATATGATAGTTGAGTATGTGGACTTGCTGAAAAGCTCTTATACATTGACTCTTTCCTATGTTATGATAAATTGCAATTGCTCCAATGACTGAGATTATAGTTTGTTAGTTTTCAATAAAGTTTACGATTCATACTTGAAATTGTGATTGAATTATTACTCTAGCATAAGAAATCATATGACAAGAATTATGTAAGTTGCTGTTCTAAGAATGATCATGATGCCCTCATGTCCATATTTTATTTTTATTGGCACCTCTATCTCTAAACATGTGGACATATTTTTTGATTTCAGCTTTTCGCTTGAGGACAAGCGAGGTCTAAGCTTGGGGGAGTTGATACGTCCATTTTGCATCATGCTTTTATATCGATATTTATTGCATTATGGGCTGTTATTACACATCATGTCACAATACTTATGCCTATTCTATCTTTTTTACAAGGTTTGCATAAAGAGGGAGAATGCCGGTAGCTGGGATTCTGGGCTGGAAAAGGAGCAAATAGGGGGGCGAATCGTTTTTTTTGCCCAGACGCACTTCCTTGCGTGCGAAGGTGTAGCTGGTGGGTCCCAACAGTCAGGGGGGAAACATTTTTTTCGCAAAATACGGTGGCCCGTCCGGTGGGTCCCTGCTGTCAGGTGGAGGAATCATTATTTTCCGCGTAATAAGGAGGCACTTCCTTGCTGCCGCCATGGACCCAGCTGTCAGCCTCTCCACGTATAGTCCACGTCCGATGGAAGTCGTTCCTTGACCACGTTGACCACGCCGCGCCGAGAGCACCAGGGCAGTGGAGGACGGCGAGGCCTAGGAAGGGGACGACACGGAGGCAGGGAAGACTTGGCAGTTGTTTCCCACGCGGAGGGGAGTACGACTGTACGAGGGTTTACTGGTTCGTCTGCCGTCGCCAGAGAATAACAGCAGGTGTGGGTGAGTAGAGGGATGGCTAGGCCAGCGATGGGAGTACGGTCGGGCGGTGAGGCCTACGCGGCAGCACAGCCGTCCGCAAGGAGGAGGGAGCAGGCAGTCCCGCCGGCGCTTGTTTGAGTGGCTGGAGCAGGAAGAGCAGAGATTGAAAAAGCACGACGGCCGTTGGATGGACATCCAACAGTCAGTGCTTGTGCATCAACCTTTTTTTAGGAAAGCCTCAAATCTGTGGAAAACAACATACAGCCCATCTGCCATTATTTCTAATAATTTACAGCCCATTTGCTAATTCTTAAGGTTTTTTTGATCCCATATTCTTTTTGTTAGCATTGCAGCCCATATTGTGGCAACAGTTAAAAAATTATACGAAATTTTGCATATTTCGATGCGGTCTGAACTGTTTTTAATCTCGAAATTTCGACTCACATTCAAACTGATTTTAAAAATAAATGTATATCAATATAAAATCCAACAAATTCTCCATGCATAAAAATTAATGTAATTTAAAATCTTGAAATGAAAAAAAGATATTTGAAACTAATTGCCGGTTTGATGTGTTTTAAAAATGTACAACCCATTTCTCATTACTGATGGGCCATTTTCTTGGCCAGCCGAATGAAAGCTCTCCTTGTCTTGAAAGATTTGCAGCCCAACAGGCCTGACAAAGCGACTTACTTGGCAAATCACAAAAAACTGGGTTGTGGCCGTGGACCCAGCTGTCAGCCTCTCCACGTACAGTACTCTTCCGATGGAAGTCGTTCCTTGACCACGTTGACCACGCCGCACGGAGAACACCACGGTGGTGGACGACGGCGAGGCCTAGGAAGGGGACGACGCGGCAGTGGAAGCCCGCGCAGAGTGGACTACGAGGGTTCACTGGTTCGACTGCGGTGTGAGGCTGTCGTCGCCACAGGGCCTGGCCAGCGGTGGGAATAGTAGGGGGCGGTGAGGCCTCTGCGGCAGCACAGCCAGCCAGGGGAGGCAGGAGCATGTGGCACGACCAGCGCTGCTTTGGGCGGCTGGAGCAAGAAGACCAGAGGTTGAAGAAGCACTACAGCCGTTGGATGGACATTGTACGGTCACTGGAGCTAGAATCGTTCATATTGACTAAGTTGACAAAGCCCTTCGTCCCCGTCAACTTAGTAGGCCCACAAGTCAGCCTCCCAGCAAGGTGGGTCCCAGCTAGCCGGGGGAGTATTCATTTTTTTGTGCGTAATAAGAAGGGACTTCTGGTGGGTCCGAGCTGACAGCGGGGGGAACATTTTTTTTGCGAAATACGGTGGCCCATCCGGTGGGTCCCAGCAGTCAGGGGAAACGATTTTTTTCGCAAAATACTGGTGGCCCGTCCGGTGGGTCCCTACTATCAGGTGGAGGAATAATTATTTTCTGCGTAATAAGGAGGCACTTCCTTGCGGCTGCCGTGGACCCAGCTGTCAGCCTCTGCACGTACACTACTCTTTCGATGGAAGTCGGTCGTTGACCACGTTGACCACGCCGCGTCGAGAGCACCAGGGCGGTGGACGACAGCGAGGACTAGGAAGGGGACGACTCGGAGCTGGGGAAGACGCAGCAGTGGATGCCCACGCGAAGAGGAGTACGAGGGTTCACTGGTTCGGCTGCGGTGTGAGGCTGCTGTCGCCGCAGATTAACAGGGGGTGTGGGTGAGTAGAGGGATGGCCTGGCCAGCGATGGGAGTAGTAGGGGCGGTGAAGCCTCCGCGGCATCACAGCCGGCCACGGGAGGCAGGAGCACGCGGCACGGCTGGCGCTGGTTTGGGCGGCTGGAGCAAGAAGGCCAGAGGTTGAAGAAGCACTACGGCCATTGGATGAACATCGTACGGAAACAGTAGCTAGAATCGTTCATATTGACTAAGTTGACAAAGCCCTCCGTCCCCGTCAACTTGGTAGGCTCACAAGTCAGCCTCCCACTATGCTGGGTTCCAGCTGGTAGGGGGAATATTCATTTTTTGTGTGTAATAAGGAGGCACTTCCTTGCGTGCGAAGATAGCTGGTGGGTCCGACATGTCAGCGGGGGGCACTTTATTTCGCGAAATACAGAGGCCCTTCTGGTGGGTCCCAGATGTTAGGTGGAGGAATCATTATTTTGCGCGTAATAAGGAGGCATTTCCTTGTGTGCGGCCGTGGACCCAGCTGTTAGCCTCTCCACGCACAGTCTACTTCCGATGGTGTCATTCGTTGACCATGTTGACCACGCTGCGCCGAGCGCATCCAAGGTGGTGGACGACAGCGTGGCCCCGGACAGCAACGAGCCAGAGATGGGAAGACGCGGGAGTACAGTCGCAGACGGAGAGGTGTACGAGGGTTAACTAGTTCTAGTGCGGTGTGGTTCGGCAGTCGGTGGAGAAGAACAGGAGGTGTGGAGGGGTGGAGGGATGGCCTGGCCAACGGTGGAGTAGCGCTTCATAGCGAAGCGTGATAAGCAGAGCTGCTAGCAGCAGGAGGCGGGAGATGGTCCCGGTGGCGCTGGAGGAAGAAGACGAGAGATTGAAGATGGATGCCTATGGTTGGATGTAAATCCAACGGCTAACATGTCAGAATCATTTGTTGACTAAATTGACAACGACTTTCATTGGCTTCGACCTATTGGCCCACATTTCAGCCTCCAAAAATGTGGCACGTATTCAATCCATTTTTCAGAATTTACAGTCTTTTTTTTGCGCGGTAGAATTTACAGTCAATTTGATCTTTTTTTTGAATTACATCCATTAGCTGGGCTGGGTGAACAAATAATGTAGCGTCCATGCGGCCCCTTTATTTTATTTCCTAAAAAATTACAGGCCATTTGCACTTTCTCGAAATACACGATTTTGCTGGGCTGATTCTAATTATAATGTTGGGTTGGGCCAGCAATGTTATCAAAAAATAAAAAGGGGCCGAGCATTTTGCTATAAATATATTTAAATAATAAGTGATATTATTACATTCATCCTTAAATCTTACCAAGCTTTTGTACACAATCACTAGGATTTTCGTGCCAAAACAATCCAGGATTTTATTTGTTAAGAAATTATTTTTATAAGTTAATAAGATGTGGGATATTGTTTTCTTACATATGTAAGTATCTGTTAAATATATGATGACAATAAAAATAATATATAATAACATATGAAATGATTTTTTAGAAAAACAGGGAGCATCTCCCCGGTTCCATTGCTGAGAACGAAACCACAACATATTCTGATACAGCAGCTCAAAGAGCAATTCGAAAGCAAAGTTAGAAAAGCTACAAACTAGGGGGGTGGATGAACAAGTTCTCTGAATAACACAAATCACCCGAGCGGTGCCAAAGGCAGAGTGGATAGAGCACTCAAATGACACAAGAAGGGTCCAGCGAAGCCTTCATGGTCTTCAGCCGAGGGGCCGTGTCAGCCTGCGGCGACCAGTAAGCAAGCGAAGAGACCGGGCTGGAAGGCATAGCATGGTGGATGTCCCTCTTTTTCAGCGCCAGGTGCCCATCATCTTCATCAGAGATCTTGAGATGAGCCCACGGGTCCAGCCCCAGAGCAGGTCGAGCCTTGTTCAGCCACAAGTGATCGCCAATGGTTTCTGGAGGGATCTTGTTAGGGTTTCCACGAAGCTCATCAACTTGTCCTTGTCCGATCTGGAGGAGAGAATCGCCCAGTTCCTCACCATGTTCCTGATCAACCTCAAGACCTGCGGAATGGAAATCTAGGAGGTGTTACTGAAAATCATATCATTTCTATATTTCCAGAGGCACTAAAGGATAGCTGAGCTAACGGTGTTTAAAACTGAGCACTTTTTGGTAGCAATCCAGAATCTGGCGACAGAATCGAAGGATGAGCCAATCTGACTAGAGAAATATTCCTCAATGTGGGCCCAGAGATGTTTAACAACTATACATTCAAAAAATAGGTGAGAACAAGACTCTTGTTCCAAGCAGTAAACACAATCAAGGGGTTTGATGATGTGTCTCTTCCTAAGGTTATCCCTAGTCATCAATTTTTTTGGAGAGAAGCCAGAGAAATACATGAATTTTAGGGGGAACTCTCAATTTCCAGACAACAGGGATAAACACGGGTTGAACCCCTCTAAAGTTGATAACATGATAGAGGGAGCTGGAGGAATACTTCCCCTTATTGTCCAGCTGCCAAATCAGGGCATCCGGCTCGGCAGTAAAGGTAATGCTTTTGTTAAAGAGAGTTTTAGGCATTGACCGTCCCAAACTTCATTGACACTTTTGTTAAGCTCATTGCGGACAGAGTAAATAGGCCAAAATTGGACTGCTAGGGGGGATGTGCCAAACCAACTATCTTCCCAGAACCTGGTTCTGCTCCCATCCCATATGTTCCATCTGTAGCCAAATTTCACAGCATGCATAATAGATTTTAATCCTTTCCAGAATCTAGAGGTCTTAGGGTTGGAGGAAGGGACAAAAATATTAGGTTTATTTCCTAGGTATTTATGGGCAATAAGAAGCTTCCAGGGTTTCAGGTCTTCCTCATAGAATCTTTTAATCCAAGACCCTAGAAGACAGATGTTAATTTCTTGGAGGTTAGGTATGCCTAGGCCTCCAAAATCTTTTTTCATAGAGACTAGGGCCCAATTAGCAAGGTGTAACTTCCTACTTCCCTCAAAATCATTCCACAAGCAATGAGACATCTGAGAATTGATGAGGTTCACTGCCCATTTAGGGAACTTGAAGAAGGAGAGGAGATACACTGGAATGCTAGCCAAACAAGCTTGTATGAGGATCAATATACCTCTGTAAGAGAGAAGTTTGCCCCTCCACCCAGCAATCCTTTTAATGATTTTATCCAGAAGGGGTTGGATATCCTCTCTCCTCAGTTTATCATAGTGGAGAGGGATACCTAGGTACTTAATGGGGAAGTTACCTTTATTACAGACTAGGATAGAGAGGAAGTCAGCTAACTCCTGATCATCCATGTTGATAGGGATGAGTTCACTTTTAGAGTAGTTGATTCTCATGCCTGAGACTTGTTCAAACCAGGTTAGAACAGTTTTCAGATTGCTAGCATGTGTGGAGTCATTGTCTAAGAAAAGGATGGTATCATCTGCATATTGAAGGTAGATGATGCCACCAGGACAGACTTCAGGACAGAGCCATGCAATCAAACTATGATCAGCAGCTTTGCTCAGCATTTTAGTAAGAACATCCACTACTAAATTAAACAAAAGCGGGTAGATGGGGTCACCTTGCCTAAGGCCTTTACCAGCAAGGAAAAAATCACTTTCACAGTTATTTAACTTGACCCCAACAGACCCCCCATGAGTAAGTTGCTGGATCCAACTCTCCTATATGAAAGGCTTGGAAAAGATCTAAGAGATCATTTTTCACCAAGTCCTAAAAATGCTAGTAAAATAAGAAGGGAATCACATCAGGACCAGGAGCCCCATCAGGATAAAAGCTAAAAATGGCTTCCTTCACCTCTGTCTCTGAAAAAGGGGCTTCTAGCAGCTCATTTTCAGCAGGAGAGACTTTTTTAGAAGCAGAGAAAAAATTGTTTTGTAGAGAGAACCCAAAAGGGTTTTCTTTCTTAGACAGGTCTTTGTAGAAGTCACTAGCCACTTTCAGCATCTCATCTACCTCAGTAACAGGGCCATTAGGGCCATCAAGGGAGTGAATGAGGGTTTTCCTCCTCCTCTGGTTAGCTACTGCATGGAAGTAAGCAGTATTTCTATCACTTCCAACATATCTAGCAGAACTGTGGGTTTTCCTTCTGACAGGGCAATTCTCAACTCTATGGGTAACCATTTTGCAGATAAAACAACTCTTGGGCTTGACACATTTATCCAAATGATGCCCTGGTTCCCCACAGTTGTAGTAGATCACCTCAGAGTATGCCATAAGGCCCGAAGCAGGGGCAGGAGCAGTTTTCTGGATGTCCTATCTCTTCTTTTGCTGATTCTTGCCTTGAGATTTCCCACTGATCTGAGAGTCAGAACCACCAGCAGATTGATCTTGGGCAATTACAGGAGCTTGCCCAGATTGTGCCCCCATTTGGGGCGGAGGTGGGCCGTACCACTGCCCAACCGGCACTCCCCCCATTGTGATAGGGGAAATTCATCGGAGTTCCTGGTTCCTGCTCATCCTCCAGCCAGATGTTGTCTCTCAGGAAGCAGAAATAACCACCAGACAGCTCAATTGAAGCAGATTGCAAGCCTAATTTCAATCTTCTGCAGGTTTGGGGGAGAGGTAAGGTAGGGGATCCACCTGCTCTGGCTCCGGTGGCGTGCTGGTGGGCAGGAGTCCAGTCAAGCATTCCCATCTCGCAGCACGGCGTGGATCTCCTGAATTCACTTCTCCTTTTGCCCATCGAACGAACGCAATCGGCGGCTCACTGGGGTGGGGCATCCTGTGCTTCTCCGAGAAATCTCCTTCGAAGTAGATCTGCAGGGCTAGATTCAGCAGCTCCCAATCCACATGATCCTTGCACATCCGAGCATACCTGCGCGAGTGAGAGAACGGATTCGGTCCCTCCTCGGCTTCCTCCCTCACAGCTTCCTCCTCTGCTTCCCTCCATTCGCGCGTGCACTGGGTCCAGGAGAGAGTGTCGTCGCGGATCCGCATCGCCCGCTCCCTCCATCTCCTCCCTCTAGTCTCCCGAAGCACCGTCGGTGCGACGGAGTCGAGCAGCTGGAGCATCCGCGGGAAGGCTTTGTAGACATGTGGGAGATGCATCTTGTACATCTGCCTGTCTTCAGCCATTCCCCCATGGATATGGCCGACGACTTCATGGGGCGCGCGCGCGGACTTGCTGAGGGGGGCAGGCACGCCCGGAGTCAGGAGGCGGGGGTGGCGGCGAGATCTATTTACCAATTACTCCCTCCTTTTCGGTTTATAGGGCTCAATTCAAAAATCTCACCAACCAAGGTAGATGATGAATGGTGGAATACTTTTTGTAGTTTGCAAAAGCACCTAATTAATGCACTTGTTTTCCTCAAAAAAATATGTTTATCAATGCATAAATTGCAATGCATGCATGCATAAAGTACATGCATTGGTCAATTTTCTCTTAATACTTGCATGCAATGATTTAATGCACCTTGGAATCTGAACATGTGATGGAAAACAACCAAATTGAGCCTTATAAAATTGAAAAACTAAAATTTTGAGATAAGCTCTATAAACCAAAAAGGAGGGAGTATGTGAACTAAATAGTCAACATATAAAATAATTTAAATATATATAATATAGTTAGAAGGGAAACATAAGTTGGACCTGGCGTTCCTATTCTTATATAGAAAAATAGAACATACCTCTGCATTTTCTTCAAAAAAAAATACATAAATTGGGCTGCCAAAAATAAAACCTCGGATGGGAGGTCCATAGGCCGGTCGATACATGACGGCTCTAAGAAAATACAAACAGTGTCACATCCTAGCTAGTTCAATCATTAGAGTGTTGCATCATGTTTACTTTTACAGAAACTTGAAATGGGGATGACAGAACCCCCAACACCCCCTGGAAACAACTAGGGTTTACTAAAATTATTTTCAATGAACCCAAAACGCCCTTCACAAAATGTTCATCATTTCTAGATTGGGCTAAAACCCTTGGCAAAAATGGTGCACTCTTTTCTAGGACATTCTGTTTTTTTTGAATTAAATCATAAGTATTTGAATTTGGGCATTTAAACACTATAAAATATTTTGAATGCTCAAATAATTCTGGAAATAAGTGTGGGCTGTTGGAAATAATCTAAACAGAGCCTATAATTATTTTCAAGATTTCTGGAAACGTTTTAGTATTTTTAATAAAGTCCAACAGTTGCAGAAAAATAGAAAAAGAAAACAAAATAGAAAAAGAGAGGGAGAGAAACTTACCTGGCAGCCCACTGGCCGGCCCAGCACTGTGCTGGCCCGTGCCAGCCAGCTGCTTCCCCTTGCCAGAGCAGGCAGGGAGGTGAGCATGGCGCGCCCGAGCTCGCCACGCACCACCCAGCCTCTCTGCTTCGCCCTGGTCACCTTTGCGCCGCGTGGATCATCTCCTGGTCGTCGCCCCGACCTCGCCGACACCTCATTCCTCCCCCTGCTCTCTCCCTCCCTCCCCCGAAGCCATGGCCGACGCAGCCGCCTCCGTCTTGCCGCCGTAGCCGTAGCCACCACCGTCCCCGTGTCACCCCATCGTGCCCACGAGCTCCGCAACATCTCCCTCGACGAGCCACGAGGCCTCGGAGGCGCTGCAATGCCGGCACCGCTGCCGTTCCCCTTGTCGGCCACCGGAGATCGTCGCCGACGATTCACCGCCTCCCAAGCTTCCCCGAGCCCGCTTCGACGCCCGCTACACTCGCCGTGAGCTCCTCTCTCTTCTCCCCTAGCCACGTCGCTCGAGCTGCCCTCCAACCCCATTGGCCATCACGGCCGAGAGCTCGGCTCCGCCGGCCATGTCGCCGCCGTGGCCACAGACGCGTAAGCTCGAATCCGAGCACGTCACCGCACTCACCACGTCCCCATGAGCCCAACGCACCACTCCATGCGTCCTCGCCGTGCCCCGTAGCTTCGGGTTCATCTTCACCCGAGCTCCGGCGACTGCCAAGGTCGTCGCCGGCGTCGTTCCCGGCCTCCCCGAGCTCCACTTCCACCACCAAATGATGCGGCTCGCTCCCCGCGTCACGTAGCTTCTCTCCGCCGTTGATTTAGTCGCCGGAGACGCAAACACGAGCCCCTCTGCCGCGTCTGTCGTCGCCGGCGTCAAGCCGCCGGCGAGTTGACCACGTTTGACCTGTGTGGGCCCAGGTTGACCCCCCTTGAGCCTATGACAGGTGGGGCCGGCCTGTTAATTAGGTTAGGATTAGTGCTAACTAATTTTAGTTAGTTTAAGTCACTGACATGCGGGCCCAGGCCCCACTGACAGTTAGTTAGTATTAACTAAACTCTGTTAGTTAGCTGAGACACTGACAGATGGGGCCCACCAATCAGGTTTGACCTGGGCTGGCGCCTTTGACTCGCTGATGCCACAGTGACGCAGTGCTGACGCAATTATTTATTTTCTGGAATTATTTTTATATAGGAAATTCCAGAAAATAGCCTAAACTTCTAAAAATCATAGAAAATCAACCATAGCTCCAAATCAAACAAATTATATATGAAAAATGATCAGAAAAATTCAATCTTTCCATCTGTAATGGTTTCATGCACGACAAAACACTTTGACCTTGCTGTTTAGGTGAAACAAGCTAATACATTTATTATGCATAACAACTTAAGCTACCATTTGAATCTTTGATTCAAATGCACCCATTTCAACTTGCTTCACATTGCATTAGGCAGGACACATCATTTTGCCATGTCATAGCATGAATCATATTGTTGCATATTGCCATGTGTTGATTATATTCTGTTTGTCTTTCGTGGTAGGTTCTGCCTCCAAGGATATCTCCGAGTATCCAACTGAAGGGCAGTACCCTACTACCACCCCATCAGGCAAGCAGCCCCATTGATCATATCGATACAATCCCATGTTCTCGCATATGCTCTCATTTACTGCATTAAGACAACAACGATTCAAACTATTGTGTGCTACGGTAGTTGAACCCTTATCCTCTGCATGACCTGTCATTGCCACAGTAACTAGATGAAACCCACTAGCATGTGTAGGAGTTGATTGAGGCATGTTTGTGTTTCCTACCTTGCTATGCCTGCTATGCTTAGAGTTGTGTCAGGTCTGGTTCATCTAGGCAATGGGATAGAGTGAAATAATTATGTTGGTAATGTGAGGGATGTGTTGAATATGATTTGGTAAAGGTATTGATGAGAGGCCGTGTAGGAGTACATGGTGGGTTGTTTCATTGAGGTCGTCCATAAGAACTGAGATCTGTATGCGTGATTTAAGATTCAGCTACTACCACACATTGGGCCCTGAAATATGACCCTGCTCGACTTACTGACCCCTCTCGTCCTCTGTCCAGGAGTTG
This sequence comes from Triticum aestivum, assembly GCF_018294505.1. Classification (NCBI taxonomy): domain Eukaryota; kingdom Viridiplantae; phylum Streptophyta; class Magnoliopsida; order Poales; family Poaceae; genus Triticum; species Triticum aestivum. The sequence continues at coordinate 292,288,499 of NC_057794.1, read as the reverse complement.
CAACTAGTTTCTGGTGTTTGTAGGTTATGTGTTGGCGGCCGTGCGTAGCGCTGACCCTAGGGGTGGGCTATGATGCGGTAGATACACTGTGGCCGGGTATGCCGGGCGCCCGTTTGGCGTCTCGGGACCCTGTACACATCGTTTGGGGCCGTTGAGGACACCCCGGCCGGATTTCCTTGCGGATGGAACCTGAATAGGCGATAAACCTAGACTAGAGACTTGTGCGGTTAGTCAGGTCATGTTCTACACCCACGTCGGCTTTCGCTTGAAGTCTGCCGAGCACATGTCGTGTGCAGATGCTAAGTGGTGGAAACATGTGTGGCGAAGTACACCCCTGCAGGGTATAAAACTATTTGAATAGCCGCGTCCGCGGTAAAGGACTACTTGGTTGCCTATACAGTTCATAGACAAGTTAATGGTTACTACTAAAAGACTCAAGATAAGTGTGAGTATCGAGGATGGCTCTCGTCGTAGGATGACGAGGGAGGATCCCCGGTGGAGTATTGTGTTGGTGATTAGCGGACTCGTGTGTGAAAACTATTTTATTAGTGGTGTCTCGTAGGATAGCTTAGCCAAGGGTCAAAGCTGGCTTGCTGCAATAACTCCACCACCTTCTTGAGAATGAGCATGTATAGTAGGTTCTGTTGTAAGACTTGCTGAGTACCTTTGTACTCATGTTTGCTTAATTACTATTTTCAGACAACAACACCACCCCTCCGATGGTTTTTATGTAGATCTCGATGTCGATGAGTGACTTGCCACCCAGGTGGTGATCCTGGCCATGGAGGGCCCTATGTAGATAGACAGGCTTCGAGAAGCCTTCTTCCTTTCTAGTGTCTGCACTCAGGCTATTAGCTTCCGCATGTGCTTGTATGCTTGTATGACTTGAGTGTCGGGTCATGTGACCCCTACCTGCATGAACATGTTATGTATGGCTCTCCGGAGCTTTTAAATAAAGTACTTGAGTTGTAGAGTTTTGTTGTGATGCCATGTTGTATTTGCACATGTCAGGCATATTGTGTGTATGATTGAAATGCTTGGTATGTGTGGGGCCCGACAATCTAGTTGTTTATCCTTGGCAGCCATTCTTATGGAGAAATGTAGTCTAGTGCTCCTCGAGCCATAGTAGTCCGCTACAGCCCGGTTCACCGGAGTCCTGCTAGCCCAACACTACTTCTCAGGACACTTGACTGGCCGGCATGTGTTTCACTTTGTTCCTATGTCTGTCCATTCGGGGAAATGTCACGTGGTGACATCCGGAGTCCTTCCTAGCCTGCTACAGCCTGGGTTCCCCGGAGTCCTGTTAGCCTAGTGCTACAGCCGGATTCACACGCCAATGACTGACATGCTCGATGTGATTCATGTATGCCTGTCTCCATAGGTCTATGCCGCTTTGGGTTCACGACTAGCCATGTCGGCCCGGGTTCTCTATCATATGGATGCTAGCGACACTATCATATACGTGAGCCAAAAGACGCAAACGGTCCCGGGCCATGGTAAGGCGACACCCGTGGGGATACCGTGCGTGAGGCCGCAATGTGATATGAGGTGTTACCAGCTAGATCAATGTGACTTGGAATCGGGGTCCTGACAGCGTTGGCATCAGAGCCGGCCTGCCTGTAGGTTCGTTGAGCCAAACCGGTCGATGTCGAGTCTAGAAATGCTTTAGTTATATGTAGGGGAATCGATTGTGGGAGGGAACGTAAGGCTCTTTTTACTCCTTACCTTATGCCCTCTGATCTGAGTCATTCTCTTCTCATTCAACATGGGTTAAGGACTAGGCTCTCTTCTTCTATCAGGTTCACGTGTTACTAATCCTTAGTAGCTTATAGGATTGTTGTTACAAGCCTCAGTACAGTTTCTACTACTTTTAGTATGTTGCCAGTTGAATCAGAACCTTGATATGATGTTGTTGAGTGGTATTGCAAACTATTGTGGATGTCTCAAATCTTTTTCTGAGCATTTACAGCCGTTATGCTGTCCGATTTCCCCTAGAAATTCTAATGCCTTTGCATTATTCTGTGCTTTCAGATGGCCACCTGTTCGCAGAACCAAGTGGTTCGTCTGACCCGGTGCCTTGATGTGCCCGGCCACACGGCCATGTTGGTTCGAGTGATGGTCGAGTCAGGCTATCAGTGGTAAACGGAATATACCGTCGAGGAGCAGTTCAAAGACTTCAACTAGAGCCAGTACCTCTGTACCATTAGGATATATCCCTCTTATCCTGGAGCCACTAAGCCCCTTCACTGTTCCTATGGACTTGGGGTCACTATTGAGATGTCTGTGCAGGATGCAGCCTATTCAATGATGACTATCATTCGAACAAGGACTGCCTTGTTACAGAACACCGATTTCCATTACATGCCAGCCTCACTTCCTGGAGCACAGGGGTACTATCAGGCTTTGTACTATGACTCTTCACATGAGGAGTCACTACTCCGCACCACTGCCGAGATGCTCGAGGATAAGGCGAAAATCGGGCCTTGCGTATGGAGCTTTTCCACACTCATTCTGATCATTGGGCCACTTTGACTCGGTTTGCACCTGCGGTGCAAGCATGATACATGGACATGAGGGACCTGTACCCTGTATGGTCTGGATTACCGGATTATATGGAGTGGCGCGATGTAGGAGGCATCACCCCTCCTTGTGGTCCCCGTCTGCCACCACCTGTGGGACCAAGGCCACATCCGAGTCCCTATGGTCCGCAGGCTCCGCATGACCGTCTGTTCCCAGATGATCATGTTCCACTTCCAGGCTTTGGTGGCGACTTTTATGAGGATTACTACAGAGCCGTCTGAGCTAGTAGTAGTTTCACTAGTACTGTAATAGTTGTATTCTCCACAGTCCTGCGTGACCAGTGGGATACGACTTGTTGTGTATCATGCTCCGGAGGTGTAGAAAAATAATGTATAGGAGCTTGGAATGCCTCCGATGAGATGTAATGTCTTTCACCGTAGTTGTATTCTAGCATGGGCTTGTACTAAAATATGTACGGTGTGTATGACCAATGGTATATATATGGCAGTTTCTATATTACCATGTCGTGCAATGAACATCCTAGCATTCCATGTTATCCATTACATTCTGCACTTCCTTGCTAAGTTTGTGCCATCCTTATCTAAAATGTTGTCTTGTTTTCTCCTAGGATGGTCAACACCCGCAGCAACCCTGCTGCCCCGGAGCAGGGGGAAGCCAGTGCAGCTAGGGGTGAAAATCTGCCTCACCCGCTTTCTCTGGCCGAAGTTATGCTGGAGGTGGAAAGAAACAAGCATGAGACTAACCGCTTGCTGGAGCGGATTGAGCAGAACACTGCACGCCATCAGCGAAATGACTTGGTGTTAATCAATGACTTTATCAAGTTGTACCCACCAAAGTTTAATCATTCCGTCGAGCCCCTCGACGCGGATGACTGGCTCCGCAGCATCACACACAAGCTACGTTCTGCCAACGTAGCCGAAGCTGATAAGGTTACCTATGCTGCCTATCACCTCGAAGGCCCTGCTAGCCTTTGGTGGGAAAACTTTGAGGCTATGCGCCCGGTCGGCCAAATCACTACTTGGGCTTAATTTAGTGAGGCTTTCCGTGAGCATCACATCCCGGAAGGTCTCATAGATCGCAAGAGGGAAGAGTTCTGCAATTTCACCCAAGGAAGACTGACTGTGGATGCATATAGTCGTGAATTTGGGAATCTGGCACGATATGCTCCTGAAGAGGTACCCACCGACCCTAAGAAGCAGGCAAGGTTCCGCAAGGGACTTAGCCCTGAGCTTCACCGCGATCTTCGTCTGCACAAGTGCACCTCCTTTCAGAAGTTGGTCAATAAAGCCATCAGTGCTGAGACAGGCCAGTCTGACTATGATGCTTCACGCAAGCACTCTCGTGATTTTGGCTCTTCATCCAGCTCTGGATCTCAGAAGCGCCGGGTGTGGATTCCAAGCACGGCACCGCCACCCAGGTTCATTCCGAGGCCATCCTTTGAGGCGCCTCGCCCCAACCAGCAGTTTGCACCGTCCAAGCCCTATGGTGGCCCCACTGCTAATGATGCTCCACGCCCCAATGTTGTGACATGTTTCAAGTGTGGAGAGCCGGGTCACTATAGTCGAGAGTGTCCCCAGAACAACAATCCCAATCAGTCTGGAAAGTCCGTTGGCCATGGTAAGCCAGCGGGAAAGACATTATACGCTAAGCCGGTCACCACTGCACGCGTCCATTTCAACTATGTCTCAGTTGAGGAGGCTCATGAGGATCCTAACGTCATCCTTGGTACGCTCCTTGTTAATTGCCATCCAACATCTGTTCTTTTCGATAGGGGAGCATCTCATTCATTCATATCTGAGAGCTATGCTCGATTGCATAACACAACATTCTGTGACATGCCCACTACCATGGAAATTCAAACCCCTGGCTCTAGATGGCAAACCTCTAGAGTAAGCCATGGGAATGAAATTCTTGTCGATAGACTTGTCTTCCTTGCATCCTTAATAGCTCTCAAGTCCTCGGACATAAACATCATCTTGGGTATGGACTGGATGTCAGCTCATTATGCTAAGATTGATTGTGCCACTAGAACCGTTCAACTTACTCACCCATCGGGCAAGACAGTCAATGTCTTAACTCGAGTGGCCAAACGCCAGCTTTACTCCCTAAATGCCAACCCCCTTCCAGACCTTGAAGATATTCCGGTAGTCTGAGACTTTCTGGATGTCTTTCCAGAAGAACTGCCAGGTGTTCCACCTGACAGGGATGTCGAGTTTTTGATAGACCTTGTTCCAGGAACCGTTCCAATTTCTAGAAGACCCTATAAGATGGCACCCTTAGAACTAGCCGACCTTAAGAACCAACTCGATGAGTCCTTGAAAAAGGGTTTCATCCGTCCTAGTTCCTCTCCTTGGGCTTGCCCCATCCTCTTCATCAAGAAGAAGGATGGAACGGATCGGATGGTTGTAGATTACCGACCTGTCAACTTGGTCACTATCAAGAACAAGTACCCGCTTCCCAGGATCAACGATCTATATGATCAGCTCGCTGGATCCTCAGTCTTTTCCAAGATGGATTTGAGGTTGGGCTACGATCAAATCAAAATCAGAAACGGGGACATTCCCAAAACGGCCTTTGTTACTCGTTATGGACAATACGAGTACACCGTTATGTCCTTCGGTTTAACCAATGCCCCAGCCACTTCTCTCGGTTAATGAACTCGGTCTTCTTGGAGTATTTGGATAAATTCGTCATAGTATACCTCGATGATATACTCATATACTCCAAGAATGAAGAGGAACATGCCGAACATCTAAGGTTGGTATTGACGAAACTTCGAGAGCATCGCCTTTATGCCAAATTCTCCAAGTGTGAATTTTGGTTGCCAGAAGTGACCTATCTAGGCCATGTAATCTCTGGTAAGGGTATTGCTATCAATCCCTGAGCGAGTTCAAGCCGTCCTTGATTGGACACCACCTGAGACGGTCAAGCAAGTTCGGAGCTTCCTTGGCTTAGCGAGCTATTGACGCTCGCTTCGTCGAGAGTTTCTCCAAGGTTGCTAAACCTCTAACTGAACTCCTTAAGAAAGATAAAAAGTTCGAGTGGACCCCACAGTGCGAGTTCAGCTTTCAGGAACTAAAAAGACGCCTGACATCTGCTCCCGTACTGGTACCACCAGATTTCTCCAAGGACTTTATTATCTATTGCGACGCCTCGCGACAAGGACTAGGTTGCATACTCATGCAAGATCGTCAGGTAATTTCCTATGCTTCACGGCAATTACACCCCATGAGGAAAATTATCCCACACATGATCTAGAGCTTGCAGCTATAGTCCATGCACTCAAAACTTGGCGACATTACCTTCTCGGTAATCTTTGCGAGATCTTCACCGATAACCAAAGTTTGAAATATATCTTCACCCAACCGGATTTGAATCTCAGGCAAAGACGTTGGGTCGAGTTGATCTCCGATTACGACTTAGGAATAACTTACACCCCGGGAAAAGCCAATGTCATGGCTGATGCGCTAAGTCGTAAATCTTATTGTAACAACCTGATGTTACAACAAAGTCAACCACTTCTCCACGAGGAATTTCGTAAGCTTAACCTTCACATAGTTCCTCGAGGATTCCTATCCACCCTGGTGGCGAAGCCTAACCTTGTGGATCAGATCATAACCGCTCAGCGGTATGATAAGGGCATATCCCGGATCAAGGAAAACATCGCTAGCGGAGTAGCAAAATGTTTTTCCATGAATGAGTGAGGTGTTGTATTCTTCGAGAACCGCTTGGTGGTTCCCAAGAAACAACATCTACGTTAGCTGATTCTTAAGGAAGCTCATGAATCCCCTCTCACCATTCATCCCGGTAGTACTGAAATGTATCAAGACCTACGCCAGAGGTTTTGGTGGACTAGGATGAAGAGAGAAATTGCTCAATATATTACTAGTTGCGACGTCTGTCGTCGTGTTAAAGCAGAGCACCAATGGCCTGCTGGCACCCTTCAACCTTTGGCTATTCCTGAGTGGAAATGGGATAAAATCAGTATGGATTTCATTACTGGGTTTCCCGGGACCAAGAGAGGGAATAACGCCATCTTCGTCGTAATCGATCGTATTTCCATGGTGGCCCACTTTCTACCTGTTCGTGAGAGTATCACCGCTAGCCAGCTAGCTGATTTATACATCTCCCGAATAATGTCTCTTCATGGTGTCCCATTGGAAATTAACTCGGACCATGGGAGTCTCTTCACCTCTCGATTTTGGGAAAGTTTCTAAAATGCTATGGGATCTCGTCTCTCTTTTAGCACCGCCTTCCACCCTCAATCAAGTGGTCAAGTAGAGCGAGTAAATCAAATTCTGGAAGATATGCTCCAAGCTTCTGTCATCTCATTCGGAATGGGTTGGGAGAAATGTCTTCCCCGCGAAGTTTGCTTATAACATAGTTATCAAGCTAGCTTGGGCAAAGCTCCTTTCGAAGTTCTCTATGGACGAAAATGTCGAATGCCTCTTAACTGGTCAGAAACCAGGGAAAGACAACTCTTTGGCCCGGATATGATTCAGGAAGCAGAAGAGCGGGTTCGCGTTATTCGTGAGAAATTGAAAACAGCCCAATCTCATCAAAAGAGCCAATATGATTGTAAACATAAGCTCATGACTTATGAAGTCGGTGAGAAGGCTTACCTTCGGGTTACTCCATTAAAGGGAACCCATCGCTTCGGTATCAAAGGCAAATTGGCTCCTCGTTACATTGGACCCTTTCGCATTCTTGCCAAACGAGGAGAAGTTGCCTACCAATTGGAACTACCTCCGCATCTTTCCAGAGTTCACGATGTCTTCCACGTTTCTCAACTCAGGCGTTGCTTCGCGGATCCTATCCGTGGAGTGGACCATGAAAGGCTTGATCTACAAGATAACCTCTCATATCGGGAATATCCCGTTCGTATCCTTGATCAAGCCGAGCGTACCACTCGACGCCATAACATCAAGTTTCTCAAGGTTCAATGGTCACACCATTCCGAGAAAGAAGCCACTTGGGAAAGGGAGGATCGTCTTCGACTCGAGTACCCCACCTTCTTCCCAAAGGATCCTAAATCTCGGGATGAGATTCTTTTGAGTGGGGGTGAGTTGTCACATCCTAGCTAGTTCATGCATTAGAGTGTTGCATCATGTTTACTTTTACAGCAACTTGAAATGGGGATGACAGAACCCCCAGCACCCCCCTGGAAACAACTAGGGTTTACTAAAATTATTTTCAATGAACCCAAAATGTCCTTCACAAAATGTTCATCATTTGTGGATTGGGCTAAAACCCCTCGCAAAAATGGTGCACTCTTATGTAGGACATTCCGATTTTTTTAATTAATTCATAAGTATTTGAATTTGGGCATTTAAATTCTATAAAATATTTTGAATGCCCAAATAATCCTGGATTTAAGTGAGGGCTGTTAGGAATAATCCACAGAGCCCACAATTATTTTCAGGATTTCTGGAAACGTTTTAGTATTTTTAATAAATCCGAACAGTTGCAGAAAAATAGAAAAAGAAAACAAATCAGAAAAAGAGAGGGAGAGAAACTTACCTGGCAGCCCACTGGCTGGCCCAGCACTGTGCTGGCCCATGCCAGCCAGCTGCTTCCCTTTGCCAAAGCAGGCAGGGAGGTGAGCATGGCGCGCCCGAGCTCGCCACGCACCACCCAGCCTCTCTGCTTCGCCCTGGTCGCCTATGTGCCGCGTGGATCGTCTCCTGGTCGTCGCCCCGACCTCGCCGACACCTGATTCCTCCCCCCTGCTATCTTCCTCGCTCCCCCGAAGCCATGGCCGACGCAGACGCCGCCGTCTTGCCGTCGTAGCCGTCGCCACCGTCGTCCCCGTGCCACCCCACCCTGTCCACGAGCTCCGCCGCATCTCCCTCGACCTCCTCGACGAGCCACGAGGCCTCAAACGCGCTGCAATGCCGCCACCGCTGTCGTTCCCCTCGTCGGCCACCGGAGATCGTCACCGATGATTCGCCGCCTCCCGAGCTTCCCCGAGCCTGCTTCGACGACCGCTGCACTCGCCGTGAGCTCCTCTCTCTTCTCCCCCTAGCCACATCGCTCGAGCTGCCCTCTAACCCCATTGGCCATCACGGCCGAGAGCTCGGCTCCGCCGGCCATGTCGCCGCCGTGGCCACAGACGCGTAAGCTCGAATCCAAGCGCGTCACTGCACTCACCACGTCCCCAGGAGCCCAACGCACCACTCCACGCGCCTCGCCGTGCCCCGTAGCCTCGGGTTCATCTTCACCCGAGCTCCGGCGACCGCCAAGGTCGTCGCCGGCGTCGTTCCCGGCCTCCCTGAGCTCCACTTCCACCACCAAACGATGCGGCTTGCTCGCAGCTACCCATAGGACCAAACCGCTATCGATTTGGTCGACTATGGGCAAAACCCGAGCCCCTCCGCCACGTCTATCGTCGCCGGCGTCAAGCCGCCGGTGAGTTGACCATGTTTGACCCGTGTGGGCCCAGGTTAACTTCCCCCCTGAGCGTATGACAGGTGGGTCCGGCTTGTTAATTAGGTTAGGATTAGTGCTAACCAATTTTAGTTAGTTTAAGTCACTGACATGCGGGCCCAGGCCCCACTAACAGTTAGTTAGTATTAACTAAACTCTGTTAGTTAGTAGAGACACTGATAGATGGGGCCCACCAGTCAGGTTTGACCTGGGCTGGCGCCTTTGACTTGCTGACGTCACAGTGACGCAGTGCTGACGCAATTATTTATTTTTTGGAATTATTTTTATATAGGAAATTCCAGAAAATAGCCTAAACTTCTAAAAATCATAGAAAATCAACCATAGCTCCAAATCAAACAAATTATATATGAAAAATGATCAGAAAAATTCAATCTTTCCATCTGTAATGGTTTCATGCATGAAAAAACACTTTAACCTGGCTGTTTAGGTGAAACAAGCTAATACACTTATTATGCATAAGAACTTAAGCTACCATTTGAATCTTTGATTCAAATGCACCCATTTCAACTTGTTTCACATTGCATTAGGCAGGACACATCATTTTGCCATGTCATAGCATGCATCATATTGTTGCATATTGCCATGTGTTGATTATATTATGTGTGTCTTTCGTGGTAGGTTCTGCCTCCGAGGATATCTCCGAGTATCCAACTGAAGGGCAGTACCCTACTACCACCCCATCAGGCAAGCAGCCCCATTGATCATATCGATACAATCCCATGTTCTCGCATCTGCTCTCATTTACTGCATTAAGACAACAACGTTTCAAACTGCTGTGTGCTGCGGTAGTTGAACCCTTATCCTCTGCATGACCTGTCATTGCCACAGTAACAAGATGAAACCCACTAGCATGTGTAGGAGTTGATTGAGCCATGTATGTGTTTCCTACCTTGCTATGCCTACTATCCTTAGAATTGTGTCAGGTCTGGTTCATCTGGGCGATGGGCTAGAGTGAAATGATTATGTCGGTAATGTGAGAGATGTGTTGAACATGATTTGGTAAAGGTATCGATGAGAGGCCATGTAGGAGTACACGGTGGGTTGTTTCATTGAGGTCGGCCCTAAGAACTGAGATCTGTATGTGTGATTTTAAGAATCAGCTACTACCATGCATTGGGATCCTTAATTGACCCTCTCGGCTTCTTAATCACCCTAGTACTCTGTCCAGGAGTTGCAAATAGTTTCTGGTGTTTGTAGGTTATGTGTTGGTGGCCGTGCGTAGCGCTGACCCTAGGGGTGGGCTATGTTGCGGTAGATACACCGTGGCACGGTGTACCGAGTCACCTGTTTGGTGTCTCGGGAACCCTGTTCACATCGTTCGGGGCCGTATGTGGAAACCTCGGCCGGACTCCCTGCGGATGGAACCTGGATAGGTGATAAACCTGGACTAGAGACTTGAGTGTTTAGGTAGGCCGTGGCCGACACCCTCGTTGGGCTTCCGCTTGAAGGTTGCTGAGTACATGTCGTGTAAACGACGGTAAGTGGTGAGAGCGTGTATGAAGAAGTACACCCCTCCGGGGTTAACATTATCTATTCGAATAGCCGCATCCGCGGTAAAGGACTGCTTGGTTGCCTATACAGTTCATAGACTCAAGATAAGTGTGAGTACCGAGGATGGCCCTCTCATAGGATGACGAGGGAGGATCCCCAGTGGAGTATTGTGTTGGTGATTAGCGGACTCGTGTGAGAAAACTATTTTACTAGTGGTGTCTCGTAGGATAGCTTAGCCAAGAGTCAAAGCTGGCTTGCTGCAATAACTCCACCACCTTCTTGAGAATGAGCATGTCTAGTAGGTTCTGTTGTAAGACTTGATGAGTACCTTTGTACTCATGTTTGCTTAATTACTGTTTTCAGACGATAACACCGCCCCTCCTATGGGTTTTATGTAGATCTCGACGTCAATGAGTGACTTGCCACCCAGGTGGTGATCCTGGCCATGGAGGGCCCTATGTAGATAGACAGGCTTCGAGAAGCCTTCTTCCTTTCTAGTGTCTGCACTCAGACTATTAGCTTCCGCATGTGCTTGTATGCTTGTATGACTTGAGTGTCGGGTCATGTGACCCCTACCTGCATGAACATGTTATGTATGGCTCTCCGGAGCTTTTAAATAAAGTACTTGAGTTGTAGAGTTTTGTTGTGATGCCATGTTGTATTTGCACATATCGGGCATATTGTGTGTATGATTGAAATGCTTGGTATGTGTGGGGTCCGACAATCTAGTTGTTTATCCTTGGCATCCATTCTTATGGAGAAATGTAGTCTAGTGCTCCTCGAGCCATAGTAGTCCGCTACATCCCGGTTCACCGGAGTCCTGCTAGCCCAGCGCTACTGCTCAGGACACTTGACTGGCCGGCATGTGTTTCACTTCGTTCCTATGTTTGTCCCTTCGGGGAAATGTCACGCGGTGACATCCGGAGTCCTTCCTAGCCTGCTACAGCCCGGGTTCCCCGGAGTCCTGTTAGCCCATTTCTACAGCCCGGATTCACACGCTGATGACCGACATGCTCGATGTGATTCATGTATGCCTGTCTCCATAGGTCTGTGCCGCTTTGGGTTCACGACTAGCCATGTCGGCCCGGGTTCTCTGTCATATGGATGCTAGCGACACTATCATATACGTGAGTCAAAAGACGCAAATAGTCCCGGGCCATGATAAGGCGACACCCGTGGGGATACCATGCGTGAGGCCGCAATGTGATATGAGGTGTTACCGGCTAGATCGATGTAACTTTGAATCGGGGTCCTGACAAACAGGCCTATGGACCTCCCATCCGAGGTCGTGGGCTGCGCATGTTAAAAATGAAAGCCTAGACGGGGCAGCCCAAAACCACGTCCAACATTTGCCAAAACTTCGTCCCTCGTTTTCTCTGTGTTTCGCACACTCGACATTGTGTGGGAATTTTACTGTGCATCATATGAAGATGTGCTATGCATGAATGTTGATCAGCATGATGTTAACTGGTTGGTAGTTCCATTTTCGACCATGAATGAAACTTCCAACATGATGTTAACCCTGTTTGAAAAAGGCCGTGTTAATATAAATGCTCTGCCTCTGAAAGTTGCAGTTTCTTAGTTGAAACTGAACTTGCAGTTTCTTATCTGAAACTGAAACTTGTAGTTTCTTCTCTGAGAATCACATTGTCTGCACTTTTATACTCCTATGAAACTACATTTTTTAAGTGCTAAAAATAGATCTCTGTAATTCATAAAATACTTCATATGCTCAATACTGCAAATCTGAAATTCAAAAGACATTCATATCTGAAAGTACTCACAAAATACACAACACAAAACACAATTCACAACCTGCAAATACTGACAACCCTAAGCTCCTCCTGACAATTCACAACATGTCCGACTATTGGGCTGGGGGGGGGGGGGGCAGCCCCCTCCTGTTCCTCGGCGGTAGACAACTGCCCCGTGAGACGATGTGAACGGTGAGGGAGACAATGGCGGGGAAGCGTCGTCGGGCCAACTGCTTTTCTCCTCTTGCAGTTGGGTTCGGTCGACGAAGACTCCACCGGCTCGCTCTGGCAGGACACCCTCACAAATGGCACCCTATAGATGCTCGATCCTTCAATCTCTGGTGGATGCTCCATCTGGGATCAATACTCCCACCACCGCTCCCTCACGATCGGATTCGGTGAATCTGTTTGCTCCATGGCCCAGAGGAGCAGCTCTATGTACTCCGGCGCGACTCCCTCCGATAGTATCGCCGCCTTTTCGCTCTATTGCAGATATTTGGCCATGGATGTCGCCGTCGCCGCTAGTTGGTCCTTGTTGTCAAACCAAGACTATATCTCCAACATCCTAGCTAGCTTCATAGGGTCGCCGTCTGCGATTCTCACGTATCGGTTGTACTCCTCCATCGATCTACTTCTCCACAGCACCTTCACTCGCCGGTGGTGGTTTTTGAATGGAAGAGGAGAGGAGCAGCGCTGGTTTTGGATTAGATCGGCAGAGGAGCGACACTGGTTTTGGACTGGAACAGGAGAGGAGGGGCGGTGATTTTGAAATGGAAGAGGAGAGGAGTGGCTCTGCATTTAGATTGGAACAGGAGTGGAGCGGCGGTGGTTTAAGAGGAGAAGAGCGAAAGAGCGGCGCTAGTCTTGGAAGTATTTTTTTGTTGTTTCGCGTATTTTGGGTCAAAGTTTGACCACATACTGCATTTGACAAGCAAAATGTGAATGCATGTCACCAAAAATTGTACCGTTTGGTTCATATCTGAATGTACTTTCAAATTATACTCCCTCCATGTTTTTATACAAGGCCACAAACTCATATTACAGGTACCAAGGTAAAAATCAATGCTATGTTTAAGTCAATGTTGCTAGCTAGCTTGTCACCTTGATTGTCGTGTTAATTAATGTGGTTTTTCTCTCCCAAGCACAATAAGCCAACCCTCTCACTCCTCATTGGTTGATTAATGTTGGGAATGCAAGCTAACCTTCTCACTCCCGCATGCACACAAGGGATATTAATGTCCTCAGGTGCTAGTACGAGGTAAACGCCATTAATTTTGCCTCGATTAATGTTAGTGGCCTTGTACAATTGCAAATTGTAATTTTGATAGTGGCCTTGTATACAACGTATAACATATATTTTATGTGCGAAAATCATGGTCAATTATGACCCAGAATAAAAGGGAGACTAGTTAATGTGGGGTCGCTTTCTTAATTGAAGGGTAAATTGATTTTTATTTTGATCTAGTCAGAGCACGCCGGCCCTCTCGTCCAATCCTAAATCGCTGTCGCACGCTCCTCTCTCTCTTCTCCATTGCAAAAACACCTCCTCTCCTCTCCATCATCTCCATTCCAAAACCACCGTATCGCCTCTCCCTCTTCTCTATTGCAAGACCACCGTGTCTCCTCCGTTTTCTAGACGCTTTGCTCCATGGCGTGGGCGCAATCCATGGATACAAAATTAGTATACTGTATACTATTTAAAAGTCGAGGGCGGGGCTTTTCCTACGCGGTAGGTGGCGGGGCAGTTCCGCCTAGTCGGTTCGACAGAGACGCGAGAAGATGAGGGAGTAAGCTGCTGCAAACGTAGGGCTGTGTGATTTGACAACGAGTTACTGCTGGACAGGTGGGGCCCCATGATTTGACTTGCCATTATTATTTTAACTGCGGCGCTACGACCGGCGTGAGTCTCCCAGATTCCTGACCACCTCCATACAGGTGCCTCTCCCAATGCTCCACCATGTAGTAGAGGCTGGTTCTTGCATGAGAGCCCACTTCTCCACTTTTTCCTTGCCTCTCTTTCCTCCACATATGCAAAAATGCCATGTAAAGCGCACTATTGTACTTACTTTTACTTGCTCCTACAGGTGCTTAAGCTTGCCACATAGGCATAAAGTCTGATGTGGCAAGTTAATCAAGAAGAGAGAGACTAGTTTGGTGACCCAAGGAAGAAACGGTGCTAAGCGCGTGTACCTAGGTGAAAAGACAATTTTGAGTCTATAGCTAATTAAATGAAGCAAACTTAGCAACACCATTTCATTGGAAGAGGTCACTCCTTGGCAAATGCAATAAATACACGCGCTTACTAGCACCGTTTCTTCCTTGAGTACGAAGAAATAGATAGAGAGGAGTAACAAAAAATACACTTATATCCAACCTTGTTGTAGTATGAGTGACTAAGTGATGACTATGTATGACATGCCAACATCAGATAGCCTAACGCACCATGTTAAATCTCCAAGGGCGCGACCTCGCGAGCGACGCGACGGTCGTGGTAGGCGCGACCATGATACGGGCTGCTGGCAGCCCTTGGATCTGAGATCAAACGGTCGCATGCTAAGTTGATGAAAATTTGCAAAATAACCCTCCAGGATAGGATATTCACCCATAGGTCTAGAATCATGCCATGCAACCGTTCGATCTCAGATCCAAGGGCTCTCAGAAGCCCGTATCATGGGAGAATGGAAAGCCACTACCCTGCCGTTCGCACGCTGGCAGTTCGCTCCTACTCGTCCCCGCACGTCCTTCAATACTACAGTGGTCCGCTCCTAGTCGTCCCGTCCATTCACATTACGGCAGTTCCACTAATCCTAACCCTCCTCCCAAATCCATGGCGTCCCAAATCTCCATGATCGGCGGTGAGTACAAGGTTAGAACCATCACCGGCAATGAGTTCGCCGTCATCTACACCCGTTCTTCCGCGACGGTGAAAGGATGCCTTTCTCGCTTCAGACGCATGTTTGAAAACTCAGATGATGAGTGGGTCGCTGGGCTAGATGTTGAGTACACCACAGTCCTGGGATGAGAGAAGGATCTAAAGGACGAAGGGAGGAAGAAGCCCGCCGTGATCCATGTTTGCGTGCATGACTTATGCTTGGTCTACCACATATGCCATGCCGAGGTTGAGTGCCAGGATTTTAAGGACTTCCTCGGGAGCAACCTATTCAAATTCATTACTGTAGACTTTGGTAACGACAAAGAAATCCTGGGTCGGATAGGCCTCGTTGTAGGCAACCCCTTCGACCTCCAGAAGAATCGGCTGGTGCCCTCTCGTCAGCCTTCAATGCTGACCCTGGCAGGAGCCATGGTTCATCCTTCGTACGGTAAACTGGTGAAACCTCCATAGACATTTCATCGTCATGCATGGCAGCGAAATGTACTAGATATAGACCACATCCAGTACGCTGCAATGGATGGCTACCTTTGCTTCAATATCTACAAGGGTTGGATGAAGAGCAACAGCCAAGTGTGCGGTTCAAGCAAAGAAGTATTGGCCAAGAGGAAGAGGGACAAGGACGAAGTCGAGGACGTGGACGAGGACTCCGAATAAGGTGGCAGTGTCGTTGCTCATGGTGGTTCTAATGCAGTGTCTACCGGAACAGTTGCAAAGTTTAATTTCAGGTGTGCTTAATTTAATCTGAGGGGTGTGTTGTGCTGAGCCCCCAGCAGAACTATGTTATGTTTATTCTCGTTACTTTAACTCTTCAGTACGTACATACTAGTATTTCTTACATTTCATCTTTTAGTTGGTATAGTACTACCACTCGTTTCTTCACATTATATACGTACAATATATATGGCCAACATCATATAGCTAGCAGTTTAGTTGTCAGAATTTCAGGGTGCTTAGTTTTGTCAAAGAATTCCAGGATGCTTAGAGGGTGCTTGGATCCAAGGGACTTATTTTAGTCTGACTAAAAATAGTCTCTTTAAGAGGCTAAAGTTCCAAGCACCCCTGACTAAAGAGGGGCTAAAACTAGTCTTGAGACTAATTTTTTTTAGTCAGGGGTACCCCTACTAAAATGTGGATTAGTCCTCTCTCTACTCATTTAACTCCTCTCCTTTAACACATATGAGTTCTGGATTGGAGGGTTTGGAGGATAATAAATGCTCATTAACTTGATTTTAGCCTTTTTAGTATTTGGATCCAAGCATGGGTGAGGCTAGCATGTTTTAGTCCCACTACTTTTAGTCATGGGACTAAAACGTATCCAAGCATCCTCTTAGTTTTATTTGAGGGGTGGGTTGTGCTGGACACCATTATTGTGACTAGCCTTTTTAATAGTACTATATGCATAATTTGGCGAGAGCGCTCTCTATATGTACCACCTTTTTTTCAATTTCAAGTTTTGCTCCATGGCGCAATCCATCGATACTACTGCTGTACAAAAGTATACATTTTTTTAAAAGGCTAGAGGGCGGGGCAGTCTAGCTTGGTCGGTTTCACGAGAGGCGAGGGCCTTTGTGATTTGACAGCTCATTACTGCTGGAAGGCAGGGCCTTGTGATTTTACTGCTCGTATAAATGTGCCGACGACCTGATCAAGGAGGAGCAAAGAACCGTGCGATATACTCAAGTTTTCCACTGGAGTAGTACTGCGACGGAGGAGCACGAAACACGGCAGCCCAGTGCCATATGGCGATAAAAATGATCTAATTTGCTAGTCATCTCATTGTTAGCATTGTTCTATTCATTTCCTAAAAAACATTGTTCTATTCATGCCTCGTAGAGAACATGACACGTGCGGCGAAATACCCGAAGCAAAAGATGAAACACAGGAGGAAAAGAAGAAGGAAGATTATCACCCCAAATGATCTAATATGCCGTGGAGTTGTAACTGCTTCTTCATTGCCTGCACGACCTCCATCTCCTTGCGCGTCTCCTCTGCCATCTTCATCATTGTGTCCATGACGCGGCATTTCTCGACACGAGCCTTCATCATCTGTTCCACGGCCATATTACGTACCTTGACAGCAGCTGGGTGCTTGATGCGGAGCTTCACCAACTCTTCCTTCTGTTCCATGGCGAGGGCCTGCAGCATCTTCATCGAGGAACTACTATTCTCATGCAGCTTCTTCCAGCCGGCGTTCTTCTCCTTCAATAGGTCGATCTCGTGGCAGAGCTTTGCATTGTCCTCCCGAAGTCACAGGATTTCGCCGGTTGCCTTCTTCTCCGAGGCAATGCTCTTCTGCAGCAGCATCACCAAGCCGGCGGTCAACTCCCCCTGCTGATTGAGCTCAGCGGGCATGTCATCGAGGCTCTCCTTCAGCAACTCCATCAAGCCTTGGATGAACTCCTTCTGCTTATTGAGCTGATCGGGCATGCCGTCGAGGGATAACGACTCCAGCTCCGCCGGCTCGGCATGTTTGCCTCCGCGGCTAGGGCGCTCCTGGGAGCCATCACCTGCCCGTGAGAGATCTTTCGAGGTCTCTGCGTGGCGGCGAGCCCTCTCTTTTTTTTCGCAGCATTGGTTGCCGCTCCCTTGTTACGAGTAGTTCTCGACCTAGAGTTCCGCTCACCGGCCATGGCAATGACGGACGAAGAAGAAGCACTTATGAGGAGGAAAGGTAGAGTGATTTTCGGTTAGGTAGTTCCCCTTTTTATAACCTAAGTACTAGCACTAGTACTAATACTTGCATAGTGGGAACACGTTCAGGTTTGGTACGTACTACTAGTAGGTGTGAGCAGGCTTTCTAATGTGATGGGAACAAGGTAAAGATTACTTGATGGTTTTGGTTTCGAGGCCCGAAATGGCTCCCGATGAGTTTAGCGAAACATAAATTTCAAGTACTACACTGCTCAAATGCGTAAATATTGAGTAGTATGTTACTGTCAAAAATTGGCACAAAATACGAAGGAGACCAATGGAAGTACTACTAGCAACCCACGATTTAACTACTCGCATGCGTGCAGTGGAGTAATAATGTCTTTCTTCCGCCCTCACGTCCACTCAATTTGCATGCGCTGTATTAATCGACCATCAATGAAGTGAACGACTTTACACGCGTCAAATTATCACATGGGGTGGATCTTGGTACAAAATTGCGTTCGCCCGTGTACCCGCGTGTGCATGCGAGGAATGAGTGCGTGCATGGCGTGCGTGCACATCTTCGCTTCGTGCATGTACCGCCAGTATGGCTCAGGGAGGATGAGTACATTCTTCTGGAACCAGCAGCACGTCACTGTGATCAATCCACACAAGGAGGTCGCGATAACGCCTACACATGTGCCACGTGGCTTCATGAACTGTAAGAGAGACACTGTATAGCGTGCCATTGGTATTCTAGTTTACGTGTTTTGCACAAACTCGAAATAGTAGTAAGGTACACGTGCATTGCACGCATCAGATTTTGCAACCAAATTATGAATAAATACCACACTATAGCATGTAAGCTCTGAGTCATATAATCCTGATGTAGCCCTTCGTTTAATTCTTATAGTTCATCTCATTCAAAATCAATTAGTTTTTATAAAAAAGCTAAGAACGCGGGAATAAGAAAAACATGGGATTATAGTGGAATGTCGTCTTGAATCCTACAGGATTGTACAAGTGTTTGATTGTGCATAGAAAAAACGCAGAATTCTTTCAAAGAGGTTTGAGTGGATGGGATGTTTCCTATGAAATCTAGTGCAAATGAATCATATGGAAAAATTCCTATGGTTTACAATCCTATGAATCAAACAACCAAGATAGGAAAAATTCCTAATGATTAGAATCCTCCAAAATTCCTTTGAGAATCCTTTGAATCAAAGAAGCCCTTAATATATTTTATGATTCATGGGATTGTGCATTGTAAAGCATAAAGTAAAAACAAATAATGGCAATTCAACTAGAAAAAAAAGTTTGGGCAGTTATGATACGGAAGAATCTAGAACAAAAGAGAACCACTATTGTTTTGAGGTTTGTGCATTATGCTTAAGTTCAACCATGGAGTCTGCTAGATTGTACATGTGGCAAAATCCGGTGGGTGGGCTAGAAGATGGTGCGAGGGGCCGAGTGGAGGGAGACTATGAAGGAATGCACAAGTGGAGATCGATATTTAGAGAGAGGGGGCGAACACGTGTGCTGATGCGCACAGTGGAGGAGCCATGAAAAATAAATGAGCTAGGGGGCCAAGCATTGCTAATCCTTTACGAGGAGGGTCAATTCATGAACTTAAACCATTTTTAGCAGCAATTGTCTAATGATCACATTCATATTAGCCTTGATATATAGTGATGTTAGGGGGGAGGTGGGCAGGGCCCTTACTGCCCCCTGTCTTCGCCATTGTGCACGCGTCTGAGAGATGAAGATGAAGGCATGGATGATGAGAGGGGGACGTTGGATACATAATTAATGTTGGTGTATTAGCTATATATGTTTATCCTATATAGAGAGATATAGATTGATCGATGTGGACGTGGGAAAGAGGGTGAGACCTCACTGGATATATCGATTGATCGATTTGTGTGGAAAACTATGAAAGACCTAGCTATATACACACATACATAGATGAACATCGATCGTTGCGCATGCACGCGTGAGAGATAAAGAATGCCCTATATGATGGAGAGGGGGATGTGTATTGGTGTGTGCCTTCATGGGAGACCGACCTGAAGAAAAAGATTGCATGCGTGCGATGGATAATGCCGACTGGTAGTGTGTGTGCATGCATGCACGAGAGAAAGTTAGTGGTACCATTATAAAGAGAAGCCTACTGTGTGGGTGTAAAAGAATAGCTGAATAGGCGAGGTCACAATCAATGTAAAGTTGAATTCAAATATTTGAATAAGAGATCCTGATGTTTGAAACCCATGCATGCATGAATATAACGGAGATCTGCGTGGTGTGGTTTGGAAACGAGCATGTTGTAGTATACACATTGAACAAGGTCAGACTGATTTGAATTTGAGATACCGATGGCACACTTCATTTGGCCACGTCGCATCCGTGCATGGACACACTATTCTAATTGGAGATGATGGGCGGCTTTTGCATCACATATCTATATCTATACCCCTATATATATATTATATTTTTTATATTGTGTGCGGGTAACTTTAACTTTGAAAGATGGTCGTTGGATGAGGCGAATCCGATGGTCCAAAGATGGCAAATTTGAGCACTACTGGCCGTTGGATACCATCTAGATTCCACCAGATTTCGCCACATGTATAATCTAGAAGACTCCATGGTTGAACTTAAGCATAATGCACAAACATCAAAACACAAGCACTTCTTATTTGTTCTAGAATCTTCCATATCAGAATTGCCCAAATGTTTTTCTACATGATTTTCCATTATTTGTTTTTACTTTATGTCTTACGATGCACAATTCCATGAATCTTAAAATAGATTAGATTTCTTATAAAAACTAGATGATTTTGAATGAAATGAACTATAAGAATTAAACGAACATCTACATCATGCATATATGACTCAAAGCTTGCATGCTATAATGTGGTATTTATTCATAATTTGGTTGCCAAATCTCATGCGTGCAATGCACGTGTACCTTACTCTAGTCTAAATGGTGTTTGTGTGTGTGTTGTGCGTGTTGAGGTGCAAATTGTCTTTTTTCGGGTACACGTTAAGCTTGTTCTTCTGAAATTTCAAGCCGCACCTTGTTATGCCAAAAATCCAAGCTAGCGTCTCTGTCTATCGTGCCGCGAAACTCCCGCCTCTTCAACCTGCGCCTTGTTAGCCCGAAATATTTAAGATATATCTTTGTCTCGTTGTGCTCCGACAACTCCCTCCATGTCAACCCGCGCCTTGCTATTCCGAATTTACAACGCGCGCGAAAACTCCCACCTCCTATGAAATCCAGACACGCGAAATGCCCGTGGTACCCCTGAACCGAAAGAACCGCCTCAAATCGGTGGGGGTACTTTCATAACTTACCCCACATTTCGGACAAGCGCGTCTCTAAGCCATGGTTCCCCACTGCCATCCCATCCGCCCACCCATTTGTACACCGAGGCCGCGAAAACCAGCGATGAAACCCCACACCCTGCTCCGTCCGCCACCCAGCCGGAGCCTCTTCCCCGACGACGTCGTCCACAACAACACCTCGACGTCCCTCATCCACCGTACCGGATGAGGATCCGTCGTCGATCTCATCGTCCCGCCGGTTCAGCCACCCCGTCCTCCACCTCCAAGGAGCTGCCTCGATGTTCCCCTCGTCTTTCGCGCCACCTCCATTCCCACACTGCCGTCTTCACCTGCACCATCAGAAGAGCATCATCATCACTGTTTCCTCGGATGAAGTTGCGGCCTAATCGGCGCCACCAAAGAGGTTGTACACTAATCGCCACATTTTCTTCTTGATTCGATCTCACGGTGCTGCCGGCACTCGGCCTCGAGCCGACACGGCGCGACTCCATCCACGGCGGCGTCGCCGACCACTTCCTCCACGGCGTCGCTCCCTCGGCGGCGACGTCCACATCAGTAGGACCTGCTGCTGCTTTAGCTCTCGCTCACGCTGCTGCTCTACTCTTGCTCTCGGTCCCCTGCCTGGTCTGCTCTTGCTCACGTTGCTGCTCTCGCTCTTGCTCTTGCTTGCGATGCTGCTCCGATATAGCTACACTTCAGTCGACTGAATCGACTTTTGGGTCGGTCGATTTTCAGGTGGTGGGGGGGCTCGCCGGGGTGAAGGAAGAACCAGCCGCAGCGGGGAGGGGAGCTCGCCGGAGAGATACCCCACTATCTATCTTAGGGTTCAGGATGGGGGCGGTGGTCGCCGGCGGTGGCGGGGCGTTGGCGGGGCGGTGGCGTGGGGATCGCCGGAGAAAAAGCTCGGCACGGGGTGGCCTAGAGGGATGGCCAGGGCAGCGGCGAACCGGCGGTGGGGAGTGTTTTCGGGGCGGGCAGGGCGGCGCACCGCCGGCCGCGGGCGGCGGGGGCTGTTGTTTGGCCGGCTTAGGGGGGTGGAGGTTGAAGATGAACCGCAGGCCCTTGATTTCGTATCCAACGGCTGCAAAATCGACTGGCCAGAGATGAAAAAGTCAGTCGACCAACGTGTAGCCTCACCTTGCTAGTGCGTTCTGCTTCGACAGCAAAATTCGGTTTCGACAGCAAAATTCAGTTTCAACAGTTAAGTTCAGTTTTTATAGTTAAGTTCAGTTTCGACAGTTAAGTTCAGAGATGAGCAGCTGATGTATTTTACATCTAGCACTTTGTGGTTATGTATTTTACATCATGTATTGGAGATGCTATTAGAATTCCACTCAGGTTAACGTTGTTCGTTGTCTCTCTTGTCCTGCTTCACCCTCGGCGTCGTGCAACTCACCGGAGCTGCTCCAACGACGAAACCCTCCATCACAGCGGAGCAGTACCTCGGGCTTCATCTCCAGACGCCTAAGATCTTCTTCCCCTCCTCCGACAGCC
The DNA here is from genome assembly GCF_018294505.1 of Triticum aestivum. NCBI lineage: Eukaryota > Viridiplantae > Streptophyta > Magnoliopsida > Poales > Poaceae > Triticum > Triticum aestivum. The sequence goes on along the minus strand of NC_057794.1, from coordinate 292,265,903 downwards.
AAGTCAGCCGGAGCATCCTCACCGGCCAACCCAATCACGCTGAGATCGACATGGCTTCGCCAAAGAGGTTCTTCACTTGTTGCATCTCTTTTTTACTCTACATGTTATATATATTGTCCACTGAGCACTCGTAGTAACGGGAAATATGATTATTTTATCCTACTATATTACAAGCAGTGAGTTACCAGGCAACTTAGCTATCCGTGATGGACTCTCTTGAACGCCATCATTATTTATCTCTGCGCATTTCAGCTGTGCATTTGTCGATGGGCCTGGGAGTTGAGCTAGTATGGCAGTGGCCTGGATCCAAAGTAATAGAAGTAGCACAAAAAAAAATTTTAGTGTAGGATTTTCCTTGCTCAAGCCTGCCTACTAGAATCGCCAGTGCTTGAGAGGAAAAGTGAATGAAAAACATCGGAATTGGAAAGTTTCCTATGGTACTACTTTTCATGAATTTGGCGCAAAGGAAAACTGTAGGATTTGTTCCTTTAGTGTCTCCTTGAAAGAAAAACCATAGGAATTCTAATTTCCACTTCTCCTCCTTTTCATATTCCTATTCATCAAGCACAAGACTAAGAGATAGTAGCATAATAGCATTATAACCGTACATTTTCTTGTGGTTTGACTTAATCTCACCATGCTTTTTTGCATCCTGTGATCTTCCAATTGTTGTGAATCAAACACCCAGATTGGCAGAAATCCTGTGTTTTTAAATTCTCTGTTTTGCACGTGCATTCCTATCCTATTCCTGTCTATTTCCTATCCCTGCATTGTTAGAATTCTCAAATTCAAACAAGCCCTTACTCAATTACTTCTGTTACAGATATGTGTCAAAGAAAACCTTGTGTGGTTTGTCCTGCTCCTGCGGTGCTGTGTTCCACCCCAGCTCAGCTGCTCCAACGACGGAAGGGTTCACCACAGCAGGGATCCGCTCTCTAGATTGTCTTTCACCGCCTCAGATCTTCTTCCCCGCCGCCGGCAGCCATGGCAACTACATTACCATCATCAACTGAGCATATGACCTTGAGGACTACACGGGTCCGCAAGAGAGGTCACACTCTTCCGTGTCTGCTTACGTTATGCGTCGCTTAATATGATGACATGCTACATTATTGTCATGTTCAGCTATTAGACTCCGAGTCAGTTCCAAACTAATGCTGAAACTTGAGTTTTTAAATGGTTGTGGGGTACATATTGGGGCAGCAATCAGTACTATCTGGTTAATCTCCGGTGTCTACTATGAGTTTCATGTTGGGTGCAAACAAACATTAAAGGAGCCATTATCTGTATTTTTTAACTAAATCTATTATCTGCCTGCTATCATTGGTTTTGGGTCTATCCACAGTTTGCTACCATCACTTTGGATTTGTGCATGCACTCCTTACATAATCTCACTATGTTTTATTCCTATGCATGCCAGTTATTGTACACAATGGAACTGATCATGTAGAGCAAAAGAGACGAGCCTTGCGTGGCAATAAAATTTCATGCAGACGTCGTTCCATGGTGGGCGCAAAGGCAGCCCCCCTCCACCCATTTCGGATCGTAATCAAGAGGAAGATAACTGTTATGAGGGGGATTCAGAAGGAGAAGACCACTCCTATTTACCCCATGAGGTCTTCGCCCTTGGTAATATCATGCATATGGTGCCTTGCATTGCTTACTGTATACATTAAAGATGTCATCTGCTTAGTTTAGACATGCTTTGTGTCAATGCCATCTGTTTAGTTTCTTTATCGTATATGTGAATCATGCAATGGCATCTTGTCTAGCCAGGCATCATATATGTGAATTTTGCAATGCCACCCTGGTTAGCCAGTCATCTTATATGTGAATTATATCATGCCATCATTTTTTTATTATGTGTTAAATTTGTCAACAATTTTAGTACATTCAATTACTCTTCCTGTGCATCAGCCATTTGGCACGGTCATGGAAAAATCTGGAGTGGAAACAAGGTCTTCAGAGCAGACAATGCTACCTGACGAAGCGCATGTCTTGCTGGTTACCGATAGCTCCTCAGAGGAGGATTCAGAGATAGATGACCAGTCATATTCCCCCCCCCCCCGAGGTGCATGCCCTAACTTGGCAGGGTTATGTTGCTCATATCATGCGTATGGTATCTTGCATTGCTATGTCATTTGCTTAGTTTAGACATGCTTTGCGTGAATGCCACCTGTTTAGTGTCTAATTACCATATATGTGAATTATGCAATGCCATCTTGTTGCAAGACATTATATATGTGAATTATGCAATGTTATCTTGTTGCAAGGCATTATGTATGTGAATTATGCAATGCCATGTTGTTTAGGCAAGCATCATATATGTGAATTATATCATGCCATCCTTTTTTTGTATTTCTCATTGCTTTTGTCGACAATGTTTGTATATTCAACTGCTCTTCCTGTGCATCAACCATTTGAATTGGTGATGGAGAAATTTGGAGTGAAAACAAGGTCTTCAGAGCAGACAATGCTACCTGTTGAAGCAGATATCTTGCTGGTTACAAATAGCTCTTCAGAGGAGGATTCAGAGGCAGATGACCAGTCCTATTATCCCCCTGAGGTGTATGCTCAAACTTGGCAGGGTTATATTACTCATATAATGCATATGTTGTATTGCAATTCTTAGTTTTTACATCATATACACAATATTGAATGCCATCTCTTTAGTTGACACATCATATATGCGATTGCCCTCTGCTCACTTCCTTAGTATATAAATCATATATTTGAATTATATCATGCTATGATGTTTACATAGACAGCATGTATCTGAATTATGGCATGCCAACCCATTTTCTAAAGACATAATATAGTTATATCATCTCATCCTGTTTACATAGTCATCATATTTAAATTATGTCATTCTATCCGTGAATTATATCATGCCATCATGTTTCCATCGACGGCATGTTTGTGATTTATGGCATGCCAACCACTTTAATAGACACATCGTATAGTTATATCATGTCATCTTGTTTACATAGTCATCATATTTTGAAGTATGTCATTCTATCCTATTTAGTTAGCCATCATACATGTGAAATTGTGTCATGCTATCCTGTTTTTAATTAGCCATCATATATGTGAAATTATGTCCTGCTATTCTGTTTGCTTAGACAACATAAATGTGAATTATTTCATGCCCTGTTTTCTTCCCTACTATCCATTGTACCTGTCTATCTTACAATGTCTGTACATTCAATTACTTTTCTTGTTTATCAGCCATTTCAATTGGAGGGAGTGATGGCAGTATCTGTGGGAGTAAAAACACGGTCTTCAGAAAAGATCGTGCTACTTGTCGATGCAGGTAGAACCACGGTTGTACTTGCCCAAGAACCAGCACCACCACACATAACCCACACTCATACAGATTGTACCCCTACCCAGTTGGACACAGAACCAGCTACACCCCTTCTAACCCCAACCCCAGCAGATAGACACCCAGTTCCCGTTGACACGGCACCGTCTCCACCACAGAGCACCCAAACACGAGTAGTTAGTAAGGCAACTACAGTGCCCAAATCACGAGGACCACCACTCCGAACCCGAAGTCAACGCTTAAAGCAGAAGAAGAATTGTTCTCAGGTCAGGTTCCGTAGCTATGGTTCATACTACTTTGCTCTTGCATCACTGTATTTACTGATACCAACTAATTTCAAATTTGAAGGATGCAATTGAAACTCCAATGGTGCAACAGGTATGTTTTAAACCTGTTTCTTCAACGTGTTTGGTTGTTTGCTGTTGTAACTTGCTCTATGTTGATTTCAGTTTCAATTGAATAAACAGTTATGTTCTCATGCCATGCACATTACAAGTGTTGTTATTGCTGTGTAGTTTCCCACATTTATATTCTGTCTATGCTGATTTGTCTTAAATAGATATGATTCAAACTGTATCTATCTTGATTTGGCAACATAAACTAGAATGATATAGACCATACAGTGACCATACTACATAGATATATGTTTGTTTCATGCTGTTATCCTGTCCACCTTACTACTGAACTGGTAAACCTGAGATGTGTTTGTTTGTTTCTCTTTTAGAACACGGATAAAATATTGGAGAAGAGTACCCTGTTATGCAATGGTAAAGGAAGTAATGCAGATAAGGTTCAAGATAGTGAGACATCCTTGTTGGTCTCCAAGAAAGCTGATAAAAACTATATTGAAGACACTGAGACAACCCCAAAGTCATGTCTTGATGTAGTGTTCGAGTTACTGGCTACCACTGCTGGCACCAGCTCTTCGAACTCGTTGCCTGAATCAGTTCGGCTTCTTGAGTCTCAACTTCAAGTTGAAAGACATCGATCAGATGTTATGCGACAGGAAGCCGAAGGACTGAGGAAGTCCCTGCAGAATTTAGATGCATATTTTCTGGTGCAACAGCAAGCGCTGGAGGACTTAAGCACCAAAGAAGAGAAAGTTAATAAGCTTGCTAAGCATCTTGCCAGCATTATGGGTACCCAGGATATTGTTTCTTGAGCTCTTCTAAAGTGGTTTTAGTTCTGGACTTGTTTCTCTGCGGCGTTTATATGCTGTTGTGTTCCCTATATTTGCACTGGTGGCGAACTTTGATGCCCAGTGGATGTAATATGTGTAATAGCCGTGATAGCCTAGTGTAAGTTGCTTGCTTATTTATTTCCTTGTTGTCTTGTGTATTTGTTTGCTTGTAGTCAGTGCAATTCATTTTCTGCGGTTTGCTAGTGGCTGCAATAACCTATTTTTAAAAACTAGGCCACAATAACCATGGGCTAATATTTACTGTAGTGACACTGGGCCTCCTACAGGCCATAGAAATCGTGGGCCTTCTACGGGTCGTATAAACAGTGGGCCTTCTACGGGCCGTAGAAACAATGGGCCTTCTACGGGCCGTATCATCAATGGGCCTTCTACGGGCCGTATCATCAATGGGCCTTATACGGGCCATATGATCGATTGGCCAAACATGGGCCGAATAGACCGCATTCTGGCCATAAACGGGCTAGAGTTGGAATCGTCCGTTCATGGGCCGACCATAACGGGCCATCGTTAATAGGCCATATTTGATGATGCTATGTAAACGGCCCAACGTATTAACGTACCACAGACGGGCCGACTGTAACCACGGGCTGAATTTGGCCCACAAGCAGAAAATGACAGTAACGGGCCGTAAGTAAACGAATGCTGGAAATGAGCCCAAGAATAAATGGGCTCTGAAGAAGGCCGGAAGATAACATGGGCTGGAAACGGCCCAACGGTATAACGGGTCGTTAATGGGTATAAAGTGATACACTGTTCATCACGGGCCAGTTTCACCACGGGCCGTTAACGAGTGTAAAGTGATACACTGTTCATTACGGGCCAGTTTCACCACGGGCCGTTAATAGGCCAAGAGTTACATAGGGCCTCATATGGGCTGAAAGACGTCATGGGCCATACATGGGCCAGAAGTGAAACGGGCTGGAATCATATTGGATGGCCCAGAAGACGCTACTGGGCCTAATTCGGATAGGACGTAACAGGCCTTGGGTTAGCGGGCTGTAAATGGGCTATATTCGAACAGGCCGTTAACAGGCTTTCCATGGTCCGGCCTGCCAGCTTTTGACCAAGTCAAACGGGCTGACCTTTACACAGGAATGGGCCTCTGTTGGGCCGTGCCACGTGTCGATGTATCATAGGTGCCTATCTGACCCACTGACGAGTTGGCACGTGTTTCATCCGGCCAATAAGAATTTTACACGTGGAAATTTCCCATTGGTCGGGGCTGTTAACGGGTTATCGGATCCAAAACCCGACCCGATAGCTTAACATCATTCCGTTACGGTGGATGTCACGTGTCGGTCACCCTTGATGAAAGCACTTCTGTGACGCGCGATTTATCGTCATGGAAGTGGACACTTCTGTGATGATAATTTTGGTAATGTCATGGAACACTTCTACGACAGCGCAGGTATGACTATCTTGATTCTGTCATAAATTTGTCATGGATGTACATGCATGACAAAAAAGCGACCTACTGTGACAAACACGTATCATCACGGAAGTGTATTTTTTTTGTAGTGTAGGCCTCTGCAATGGAACCCTCGGGTCTAGCTCTGTTCCTAACATAGCCCTTGAAAGTGCCTAGCCGCCTTTAAATAGGGTACATCCAGCCATACTGTACTGGACCTCTAAGTAGTGCCTCATCAGGTAGATGAACAGCCAAATGCACCATCACATCAAAGAATGCTGGAGGATATATCTTCTCAAGGTCGCATAGGATAGTTTGTATCTTGTCTCTAAGACGCTCCAAAGCATCTATCCTGATATTCCTACTGCAGAGTTCCCTGAAGAATTGTCCCAACTCTGCAACTGCTCTGTATAAGTCAGGGCGGCCCAATCCTCTAAGCATAACAGGTAAAACCCTTTGAAGTAGCACGTGGCAGTCATGAGTTTTCAATCCTTGTACCTTGTTTCCATCTGCATTGACTCTCCTTTCAGGGTTGAAAGAAAATCCATGTGGGAATCTCACACGTGACAGGACCTCGCAGAATTCTTTTCTTTTTACCTTGTCCAAGACGTACACAGCTGGTGCCATATCCCGTGGTTTACCTTCATCTTGCACCTGCAAATCCTTTCTGATACATAGGTGTGTCAAATCAATCCTAGATTTTAAGGTATCATTCGTCTTGCCTTCAATATTAAGAAGTGTGCCGATAATGTTGTCACATATATTTTTCTCGATGTGCATCACATCAAGATTATGCCGTAGATCCAAATCTTTCCAATACTCCAAGTCCCACAAAGTGGACCTGCGGGTAAACAATAATCTCTCTTCTACCCTGCCACACTTCCTTTTCCCACTACTATTACCAGGATGGTTTCCTGGTGCAATATGCCTGACCTTATCTAATTCCACTTGCAACTCATCAGCGGTGAGCCTCTTTGGCGCATCACGGCTTTCATGCTTTGCATTGAACACATGTCTTCGGTATTTTCTAGGATGCGGCTTGTCCTTAGCAAGGAAACGGCGGTGTCCAATGTAACAGATCTTGCTAAGTATTATGTATGACAACGGATTCCTGTCACTGCGAACACATGCATTGTAACCATGTGTCGTTCGCCCTGACATAGTGCCCAAAGCCGGATAATCATGGATGCACCAAATTATAACAGCACGCAGAAAGAAATCAGCTGGTGGGCTGCTATATAGGTCTCGAGTGAGAACACCCTTCCATAGCTGTTGAAGTTCCTCCACAAGAGGCTTCATGAACAAAACAAAATCCTTTCCAGGACTTTTTGGACCTGGGATGAGCAAGGCCATCATGTAGTTTGATTCTTTGGTGCAGACATTTGGAGGCATGTTGTAAGTGATAACAAGCACTGGCCACATGCTATATCTGGCACTCCGGTGGCCAAATGGGTTAAATACATCTGAAGCTAAGCCAAGTCTAATGTTTCTCAGGTCAGCAGCAAACTCTTTGTGTTTATCATAGAAGCTTTTCCACTCACTACCATGAGATGGATGGCTCATTACATTCTGATCTCTGTACTCCTGATTCCTAGAATGCCACAGTACATCCTCTCTTGTTTCAACATCATGAAACAACCTCTGCAATCTTGGTGTAATTGAAAAATGTCTCAGAACATTATGAGGAATCCTCTTCACAGCATCGCCATCTTTCCATCTTGATGATTTGCATTTTGGGCATTCACTTAAGTTGGCATAATCCTTCCGGAACAGAACACAATTATTCTTACAAACATGGATCATATCATATCCAATTCCAACTGCACGAAGGAAATTCTTCATTTTACTGTAGGTGTGTGGCAGCTCATACGCATCTAGGAAAGATTTGCGGAAAGCAGCCAACAACGCATCGAATGATTTGTTGGTCATCTGCTCAGATGTCTTCACCTGAAGAAAGGTGACCATAGCTGAGAATACTGACAGCTTATTTCCTGGGGTGACAGCAACGTTGCATTGTTCGAACATGCGGGCCCACCGTTTTTCTTCTGCAGGTGAAAGTTCACGGAATGCACGAGCATTTCGTAGCATTGTTTCAATGTTTGTCAAACTCACTGGCTCCGCCACCACCACCACCACCTCCTCCTCCTCTTCCACCTGAGCATCAGGCAGATCAAGATGGTGATCTGCTGCTTCCACATAGTCAATAACATTGACGTTCACAGCTTCACCATGATGAACCCACTCAGTATATGTGACCGACATCCCATACAAGTGTAGATGATTTTGCACAGTTGACTGGGGTCTTGTAACTGAATTCATACAACTGCTACACGGGCAAAGCACATCTGATTTCGGACCATCGTACTCAGCTCTGATAAAGTTCATGAAGTTTTCAACCCCCTCGACATATGCAGCGGAGAATCTTCGAGCAGAAGTTATCCAAGTCCTGTCCATCTGTTAGACATACAAATTAGTTCTTCTACTAGATTGTAGCGACCAGACCTCAAACGGTCCAATCTATGTGCTCAGGTGTCATCCCTAGATCAGTAATGCTGACACCACACAGTACTTGAAGGATTTATAACAGAGTAGCAATCACACACTTATTACATCGAGTGTCTCAAAAGAGAACTTATTACAATAAATATGGCTTAAGGCCATCTAATAACGATAACAGCGGAAGGCTTGGAAGATAAGTGAGTCCATCAACTCCAACGGCATCACTGAGTATAGAACCATGACCTAAAAGGCACCTTACTCGTCGTCTGAAAAGTCTGCAACATGAACGTTGCAGCCCGAAACGGGTCAGCACATGGAATATGCTGGCAATGTAACACATAGAGAGCAATGAAAGAATAAGCTATACTACATGCATATTTGGCTGGTGGAAAGCTCTATGGTTACAGTTTTGCGTAAAGCCAATTTTTCCCTACTGCAAAGGAATAAATTTTATTTAACTATCATGGTAGTTGTTAAACATTGAGAATGGTTGACAGCATTCTCAATCCCAATTAAGCATCCTCATTAAAACCCAACAAAATTAATTAGAGTAACATGATGAGATTCACATGATAATCCAAGTACTAGATACTCAAGATGTCCATAACCGGGGACACGGCTAACCATGATTAGTTTATACACTCTGCAGAGGTTTGCGCACTTTTCCCCACAAGACTCGATCTCCTCCGTTAGGATTCTCGCACTACATGGTGTTTGAGAAACGGATGACCGAGACATAGTCTTTCAGAAGCGCTAGCACCTTACGAATCGGGTAGACCGTACCAACCTACATCCCCTACATCTGCTAGTCTACCACTGTAAGAGTTCGCACGACTTAGTCAACTATGCTAGAGCCCATAGTAGCTTGTGGCTGCACACGGAAGTTTCTAGTATGAATAATCTCATGATCCCTTTGAGCCTGGGTGGCGGTCCAAAAGAAAAACAGGCAATCGCTGGAATACCCAGGTGCCTCAATCCACCTAGATGTGTGTTTAAGTTGCCACCTTAGATAAACCATTAAATTATCAATCTCACATCTGACATGGATTTCACTCACCCAATCCATGTCTACTAGCATAACATGGCATAAAAGCAAACGTAGAAGTAACTCCCAAGGGTTTGATAATAAAACAGGTGATAGGTACTACCTCATCTACTTCCCAAACCCACAATTTAATTAGATCCTAAACATGCAATGTGTGAGGATTGATCTAATGCAACAAAAACTAGGTAATAGGAAGTATGATTGAAGTGTTACTTGCCTTCCCGATGATCCCTGAAACCTAGCGATTCGAAGTAGCAAGCGGCGCACTCCGGATACTCTATCGCAAACAAACAAGCATACAATAAGTGCTCAACTAATGCACAGGTAAAACTCGAATAAGAGATCTAACCAAAAAGTTCAACTTAAGAACTCTGGTTGGCAAAAAGAACCAAATCGAACAAAGCAACGAAAGACAAACGGCAAAAGAAACAGGCTTCGTTTACTATTCTAGATCTAGGGCAATTTTTACAGAAGCAAAAACTTGTTTGAGTTGGTTAAACGGAAAGAGGGTTTCGAGACGAAACTTCAGGCGCTTGAATCGCCTGATTCCGATAAACGAGTGAAAAGTTAAACTAAAACGAACATCGGACCAGAAATCGTGATAAAAAAATCGCGGATTTAATCCGAGAAAAAGAAAAACGAAGAACAGGAACTAAACGATGAACGCGTTCGGTAAAACGAACGAACGAGCGAACGCTCGCTAAATAAATAAACCGGAGAAAAACCGATCTATGTAAAAAAAAAAAAACTAGGGTTTTCTAAAAAAACGAAACGGTTTTTCTCGGAAAACTGGCGGCGGCGGCTACCTCGGCTCGGGGCTCCGGCGAGGCTCCGGTGGGGCTCCCGGCGGTGGCGGGTGGTGCGGGGCGGCGGGACGGCGGCTCCGGGCCGCGGCGGCAGGCGACGCGGGCGGCGTGGGGAGGCGGCGGCGGTGTGGGGCTCCAGGGGGGCTCCGGCGGGTTATAAAGGGGGGCGGCGAACTTGGGGAAGGGGGCGGCCTCGGGAGGCGTGTCCTCCCCGGACTCGGCGGCGGCGGCTGGGCCGGCCTGGCTCGGCTGGGCCCTTGGCCCAGTCAGGCGCGGTCTTTTTTTTTTGAAAACAATTTCGCTGAAACTAGAAAAAAAATCTAGAAAAATAAATAAAAATCTAAAAATGCCAAAAAAAATTTCACCGTCCAAATAAAATATTTAGAACAGGATGAACATTTTCTTGGCCCTAAATGCAATTTTTGAAAACGTGCAATTTTTCCTAAATTCAAATAAAATAGCAAAATAAAACCAAAATAAAATCTTATTTGATTTTTTTATTAAATCCTCAATATTTCTTTATTTTTGGGAAAGTCATTTTATTCCCTCTCTCAAAATTTTATAATAGAAATAATTGAAGATAAAATAAATAAAATCAAATGATCCTATTTTCAAAATTTGAGAAAACTCAAATATGAAAATAACGAAATCCCCAACTCTCTCCGAGGGTCCTTGAGTTGCGTCAAATTTCTAGGATCAACCAAATGCAATAAAATATGATATGCAATGATGATCTATTGTATAACATTCCAAATTGAAAATTTGGGATGTTACAAACCTACCCCCCTTAAGATGAATCTCGCCCTCGGGATTCGGGTTGGCTAGAAAATAGGTGAGGGTGGTCCTTCAACAGATCTTCCTCTTGTTCGCAGGTGGCTTCATCCTCCGTGTGGTGGCCCCACTGAACTTTGCAAAACTTGATAACCTTGCCGCGGGTGACTCGGCTGGCATACTCAAGAATCTTGACTGGTTTCTCTTCAGAGGTCAAATCATTGTCCAACTGAATCGCTTCCAGCGGCACTGTATCTCTTAGTGGTATATCATCCATCTCTGCGTGGCACTTCTTCAACTGGGAAACGTGGAACATGTCGTGAACTCCTGACAATCCTTCGGGCAATTCCAACTTATAAGCTACTTCTCCCATACGCTCCAAAACTTTGTATGGTCCTACAAAACGTGGCGCTAACTTTCCCTTAACTCCAAAACGCTTAACTCCTCGAAGTGGAGATACTCGAAGATAAACTCAGTCTCCGACTTCGTAAACGGTCTCCTTGCGTTTTGAATCTGCGTAGCTCTTCTGCCTGGACTGGGCTACCTTGAGCCTATCGCGAATCAATTTTACTTTCTGTTCAGACTCCTTAATCAGATCTGGTCCAAACAACTGACGGTCTCCAACTTCATCCCACGACAACGGGGTCCTGCACCTCCTTCCGTACAAGGCTTCAAAAGGGGCCATCTTCAAACTGGATTGATAACTGTTGTTATAGGAGAACTCTGCGTATGGCAAATTCTCATCCCAGCTAGATCTGTAATCTAGCGCACAAGCTCTCAGCATATCCTCCAAAATCTGATTGACTCTCTTGGTCCGTCCATCTGTCTATGGATGGAAAGCTGTACTGAACTCTAGCCTGGTACCCAAAGTTTCGTGTAACTGATTCCAGAACTTTGAGGTAAAATGGGTTCCTCTATCTGATACAATGCTCCTTGGAACTCTGTGCAGACATACGATTCTGGTCATGTATATCTTTGCCAACTTGGCACTAGTATAGGTAGTCTTCACTGGAATGAAATGAGCTACCTTGGTCAAACGATCGACTACAACCCAAATCGAGTCATAGCCTGAACGAGTTCTGGGCAGTCCTGTAATAAAATCCATGCCTACCTTATCCCACTTCCATTCGGGTATCGGCAATGGTTGTAGCAATCCTGCTGGCTTATGATGCTCTGCCTTTACTCTCTGACATACATCACAAACGGCTACATACTCCGCAATATCCTTCTTCATTCCGGTCCACCAGAAAATATCCTTCAAATACAAATACATCTTGGTATTTCCTGGGTGAATCAAATATGGTGAATCATGGGCCTCTTGCAGAATCAATTTCCTGATCGCCAAATCATTAGGCACATAAACACGGTCTTGAAACCATAAGGTATCGTGCTCATCCTCACGAAATCCTTTAGCTTTTCCTTTGCTTATTTTCTCCTTAATAGAAGCAATCTCCTTATCAGCCTTTTGAGCTTCTCTGATCTTATCCATCAAAGTAGACTGAACCTCCAATGCTGCTACATAGCCTCTCAGAACTATCTCCAAACATAGCTCACGAAGATTTTCGGCTAACTCCCTTGGTAAATCTCCCGTCATTAAGGTGTTGACATGACTTTTATGGCTCAACGCGTCAGCTACTATGTTAGCCTTTCTAGGGTGATAATGCAATCTCATATCATAATCCTTGATGAGTTCCAACCATCTCCTTTGTCTGATATTTAACTCCTTCTGCGTGAAAATATACTTCAAACTCTTGTGATCCGTGTACACCTCACAATGGTTTCCAATGAGAAAATGTCTCCAAGTCTTCAATGCATGCACTACGGCTGCTAACTCCAAATCATGCATAGCATAATTCAACTCATGAGGCTTAAGCTATCGTGAGGCATATGGAACAACTCTTCCTTCTTGCATAAGCACTGCTCCAAGTCCTCGACGTGAAGCGTCGCAATACACCTCATAATCCTTGGTCTGATCTGGCAAAATCAACACTGGTGATGTAACCAAGCGTTTCTTCAACTCCTGGAAACTAGCCTCACATTCCTCAGTCCATATGAACTTGGTATCCTTCTTCAACAACTCCTTCATAGGTTTCACAATCTTTGAGAAATTTTCAATGAATCTCCGGTAGTATCCTGCAAGTCAAAGAAAACTCCGGATCTCTCCAACTGTGGTTAGCGCTTCCCAATTTGTCACAGTGTCAACCTTGGTGGGATCTACTGCTATACCTTCTCCAGATATAATGTGTCCGAGAAATCCAACTTCCTTCAACCAAAACTCACATTTGCTAAACTTGGCATATAACTGATGTTCTCTAAGCTTACCAAGTACTAAACGCAAATGCTCCTTATGCTCCTCTTCATTCTTCGAGTAAACTAGGATATCATCAATGAACACTACGACGAACTTATCCAAAAACTCCATAAACACTTTGTTCATCATGTTCATAAAATATGCAGGTGCGTTAGTCAGACCAAATGACATAACGGTATATTCGTACAGCCCATACCTGGTGGTGAAAGCCATCTTAGGTATATCCTATTCTCGAATCTTCAACTGATGGTATCCTGATCACAGATCGATCTTGGAAAATACCTTAGCTCCTTGCAATCGATCAAACAGATCATTGATCATCGGTAGTGGGTACTTGTTCTTGATGGTTACTTCATTCAATCCTCGATAATTAACAACCATCCTTAACGATCCATCCTTCTTCTCCACTAGAAGTACTGGCGATCCCCAAGGTGAAGAACTTGGGCGGATATATCCTTTATCCAGTAACTCCTTAATCTGCTTCTTAATCTCTTCTAAATCCCTTGCGGGCATTCTATATGGTCTCTTAGATATTGGCCCTGTGCCTGGCAAAAGCTCAATCAAAAACTCAATATCTCTATCCGGTGGCATGCCTGGCAACTCTTCTGGAAATACATCAGGGAAATCCTTCACTACTAGTACTTCCTCCTGCACAACTCCTGTTAGGCAATTTACTTGAGTCCTTTTCGGCACATGCTGGGATACATACTTGATCCTTCTCCCTTCTGGGGTGGTAAGCAACATTGACTTACTGGCACATTCAATGTTCCCTTCATACTTTTATAACCAATCCATGCCTAATATCACATCCAATCCTTGAGATTCCAATACTATTAGGTCTGAGGGAAATACGTAATTACCAATCCTTAATGGTAACCGATCACACCATAGACTAGCCATATACTCTGCTCCAGGCGAGGTTACAAACATGGGTGACCTAAGGGCTTGGGTTGGCAGTTTATACTTATCCACAAATCCCCTTGATATGTATGAATGCGATGCACCAGTATCAAAAAGAACGAGTGCAGTAAATGACTTAACCAAAAACTTACCTATTACTGCATCGGGCTAGGCTTCAACCTCCTCCACATTTACGTGGTTCACCTGTCCCTGTTGAAAGGGTTCAGCTTCTTCCCAAAGCTTCCATTGCCATTTCCATTCTAGGCTTCAGGACATTCATTAGCGTAATGTCCGGTCTTCTGGCACTTAAAGCAAGTGACTTGGCTCAGGTCTCTCTTGGCTGGGGTTGATGGGTTTGTACGGTTCTGGCCGTTGCTTCCTCCATTCCCATTACCATTCTTGGTGCCCTTATGATTGTGCAAGCTACCTTCTCCATGGGTATGCTGAAAATGTCCTCCCGGTCTAGGGGTAAAACGTGGCTTCTGTTGAGCTCCTGAATTGTACTTCCCTTGTCCATACTTCCTCTTGTGGTTCTCAATTTGCTGCTACTTCCCTTCAATCATGAGAGCACGGTCTACCAACTCCTAGTAGTTATTGAAGGTTGCTACCATCAACTGCATGCTCAACTCATCATTCAGTCCTTCCAGAAACTTCTCCTGCTTAGTTGCATCTGTTGCAACGTCATCTGGGGCATATCGTGCTAGCTTACTAAAGTCCTCCACATACTGGCCAACTATCTGTCCTCCTTGGCGCAAGTTGCGAAACTCATGCTTCTTCATGGCCATAGCTCCTGCTGAAACATGGGCAGTACAGAAAGCCTGCTGGAACTGGTCCCATGTGACAGTGTCGACAGGGAAAGTGGCTGTGAAATTCTCCCACCATGATGCTGCGGGTCCTTCAAGCTGATGTGCGGCAAACTTCACCTTTTCTGCATCTGTGCATCCTACCGTGGTCAACTCCCTTGTTGTCCTGCGGAGCCAATCATCTGCTACTATCGGCTCGGTGCTACTGGAAAACACCGGCGGATTCAGCCTAAGAAAACGGGCTAAGTGATCAACAGGTGGTGGTGGTGGTGGGTTGTTGTTGTTGTTCCCCTGATTCTGATTCTGGACTAGCAACTGCATCAATGTGTTCTACTGCTGGATCAACTGAGTGAGCTCTGGTGGGAAGGTAAATCCGGGGTCACGTCTCGGAGGCATCTGATGGGTTTAGAAAAGATGAGATTTAAGAATAGAGAGGGGTCTAAAGAGAAAACACTACCCATATGCACATGAGGCAAAAGCAAACAATTCACTTCATTCAATCAAACAAGGGCATACAATCGGTCTAACTATCGCAAAAGTGCTCAGACTACTTTATTTACATGGTGGACTACTACTACTGATGGGGTTGTCTACTAGAAATATTCTTCGGTTGCAGACTCCATGATATCTGCTCCAGCTTCATCAACATAGTCATCATCACTATTATCTGGATCCGAGTCGCTGTCGTCGATGATGATGTAGTCTTCCGGGCGAATCTCCTTGGGTTCTTTGTCTTCCTCTACTGGTGTAGGGCCTCCCATAAATATTCCAATCTTCTTGATCAGATCGTCAATCTTCTCCACTAGTACTTCAATTTCTTCTTCATAATCTTCACGTGTAGCCTTGAGTTCTTCCTCCAGTTCCTTGATTCTTGTCCTTGCCTTCTTCAGATCTATCATGTCGGCGCACATCTGGTTCTCCTGACGTCGAATGTGCTAGTTTAACTCTTGGATAAAAGCTGCAATTGATCTATCCTTCTTGGTGCTGATCATCTCCCACTGCTCATCTCGGCGCCCACAAATCTGGTAGATAGTATCCTTGAGATCATTGCGGTAAACTTCTCCAATGCGTCCCATGGTGATGTGAGCTGCCATGCTCTTTCCTAGACTCCATGTTGGTGCATCAAATGAAACTCTATGGGCTCAGTGACTGGCATGAACGTCCTTCCTGGAACTTAAACTTGAATCATCCAGCGCTCTTCTTCAGGTAATGTGGCGTTGTAGGTTCCGGTGAAGCTTGGTACTCCTATGTTTAGATATCTAGTGACTTCCTTCAAGTGACGTCCAAAGGGTGTATCTTCGTCCGGTTGCATGAACTTGTTCCTTGCATCCGCCATCCTAAAAGAGTAGAAAAGATGAGGAGTCAGAAGAGAGTAGTGATCTAGGGCTTTAGCTTAGTGGTCGTGTCCTACAGTCAGCGTGTGCTCTGATACCATCTTGTAGCGACCAGACCTCAAACGGTCCAATCTGTGCTCAGGTGTCATCCCTGGATCAGTAATGCTGACACCACACAGTACTTGAAGGATTTATAACAGAGTAGCAATCATACGCTTATTACATCGAGTGTCTTAAAAGAGAACTTATTACAATAAAATGGCTTAAGGCCATCTAATAACGATAACAGCGGAAGGCTTGGAAGATAAGTGAGTCCATCAACTCCAACGGCATCACTGAGTATAGAACCACGACCTAAGAGGCACCTTACTCGTCGTCTGAAAAGTCTGCAACATGAACGTTGCAGCCTGAAAACGGGTCAGCACATGGAATATGCTGGCAAAGTAACACATAGAGAATGATGGAAGAATAAGACTATACTACATGCATATTTGGCTGGTGGAAAGCTCTATGGTTACAGTTTTGCGTAAAGCCAATTTTTCCCTACTGCAAAGGAATAAATTTTATTTAACTATCATGGTAGTTGTTAAACATTGAGAATGGTTGACAGCATTCTCAATCCCAATTAAGCATCATCATTAAAACCCAACAAAATTAATTAGAGTAACATGATGAGATTCACATGATAATCCAAGTACTAGATACTCAAGATGTCCATAACCGGGGACACGGCTAACCATGATTAGTTTATACACTCTGCAGAGGTTTGCGCACTTTTCCCCACAAGACTCGATCTCCTCCGTTAGGATTCTCGCACTACATGGTGTTTGAGAAACGGATGACCGAGACATAGTCTTTCAGAAGTGCTAGCACCTTACGAACGGGTAGACCGTACCAACCTACATCCCCTACATCTGCTAGTCTACCACTGTAAGAGTTCGCACGACTTAGTCAACTATGCTAGAGCCCATAGTAGCTTGTGGCTGCACACGGAAGTTTCCAGTATGAATAATCTCATGATCCCTTTGAGCCTGGGTGGCGGTCCAAAAGAAAAACAGGCAATCGCTGGAATACCCACGTGCCTCAATCCACCCAGATGTGTGTTTAAGTTGCCACCTTAGATAAACCATTAAATTATCAATCTCACATCTGTCATGGATTTCACTCACCCAATCCATGTCTACTAGCATAGCATGGCATAAAAGGAAACGTAGAAGTTACTCCCAAGGGTTTGATAATAAAACAGGTGATAGGTACTACCTCATCTACTTCCCAAACCCACAATTTAATTAGATCCTAAACATGCAATGTGTGAGGATTGATCTAATGCGACAAAAACTGGGTAATAGGAAATATGATCAAAGTGTTACTTGCCTTGCTGATGATCCATGAAACCTAGCGATTCGAAGTAGCAAGCGGCGCACTCTGGATACTCTATCGCAAACAAACAAGCATACAATAAGTACTCAACTAATGCACAGGTAAAACTCGAATAAGAGATCTAACCAGAAAGTTCAACTTAAGAACTCCGGTTGGCAAAAAGAACCAAATCGAACGAAGCAACGAAAGACAAACGGCAAAAGAAACAGACTTCGTTTACTATTCTGGATCTAGGGCAATTTTTACAGAAGCAAAAACTTGTTTGAGTTGGTTAAACGGAAAGAGTGTTTCGAGACGAAACTCTAGGCGCTTGAATCGCCTGATTCCGATAAACGAGCGAAAAGTTAAACTAAAATGAACATCGGATCAGAAATAGCGATAAAAAAAATCGTGTATTTAATCCGAGAAAAAGAAAAACGACGAACAGGTTAATGAACGAACGTTCGTTAACAGGAACTAAACGATGCACGTGTTTGGTAAAACGAACAAATGAGCGAACGCTCGCTAAATAAATAAACCAGAGAAAAACCGATCTATTTAATAAACGAAAACTAGGGTTTTCTAAAAAACGAAACAGTTTTTCTCGGAAAACCGGTGGCGGCGGCTACCTCGGCTCGGGGCTCCGGGCGGCGGCGGGTGGTGTGGGGCGGCGGGGCGGCGTCACCGGGCGGCGGCGGCAGGCGGCGCGGGGCGACGGCTGCGGTGGCGCGGGCGGCGTGGGGAGGCGGCGGCGGTGTGGTGCTCCAGAGGGGCTCCGGCGGGTTATAAAGGGGGGGGGGGCGGAAAACTTGGGGAAGGGGGCGGCCTCGGGAGGCGTGTCCTCCCCGGACTCGGCGGCGGCGGCGATCGGGACTCCAATCCCGATCCGGGCGGGGGGCGGCGGCGGCTGGGCCGGCCTGGCTCGGCTGGGCCCTTGGCCTAGTCGGGCGCGGGTCTTTTTTTAAAACAATTTCGCTAAAACTAGAAAAAAATCTAGAAAAATAAATAAAATCTAAAAATGCCAAAACAAATTTTCACCGTCTAAATAAAATATTTAGAACAGGATGAACATTTTCTTGGCCCTAAATGCAATTTTTTAAAACGTGCAATTTTTCCTAAATTCAAATAAAATAGCAAAATAAAACCAAAATAAAATCTTATTTGATTTTTTTATTAAATCATCAATATTTCTTTATTTTTGGGAAAGTCATTTTATTCCCTCTCTCAAATTTTATAATAGAAATAATTGAAGATAAAATAAATAAAATCAAATGATCCTATTTTCAAAATTTGAGAAAACTGAAATATGAAAATAACGAAATCCACAACTCTCTTCGAGGGTCCTTGAGTTGCGTGAAATTTCTAGGATCAACCAAATGCAATAAAATATGATATGCAATGATGATCTATTGTATAACATTCCAAATTGAAAATTCGGGATGTTACATAGATATTACAGGAAAAACATATATGCTTTTTTATGAAGTCCAAAAAAAATACCTAGGTCGATGTCTAAAGCTATGGCAAGATATTTGGACGAGCAGATCTAAGTAACGAAATATATGCAAAGCTAATTCAGCAAACAGATTTGAGTGCCAAATTATGGCAGGCTGTTTCAGCAGTCAATGAGGCCGAGCACACAACCATCGAACTATCGAAGGCCATCGCAGCAACAAAGATCGAGTATAAAACGGTGTAGAGCTATTTCACCTAACAGATTGGCTACTAGACCATGGCAATCTACGTCACAATAAATATATGGCAGGATATTTTAGCAACTAATCGGCCTTGGCATGCCATCTTAGCTAAGCAGATTGAGTGCAGAACAGGGCAAGGAAGCTTCTTAAGCAGAGCATATTGACAATAAACTACTTCAGCAAGCAGTGAGATTAACAACGTCTATCAGCTAACATTCAGTGCTACACCGACATGAACGGGGCCTCGGTCTAGAATGGGCGTACTGTGGGAGAAGCTGACCGCCGTGCGTCTCCACACGAACGTCGCGAGCGGTGGCGATGCTGACCGCCGTGCGCCTCCACAAGAATGTAGCCAGAGGTGGCGGCGCGGCTAGAGGACGGCAGTCTACGAGAGCGTACTGTGGGAGGGAGAGGATCGCCGAACCACGGCGCCAACGTATCGGCGCGGCGGGGAGAGCGGCTTTGGTGGAGCGAATGGAGTGGAGGGGG
This sequence comes from Triticum aestivum, assembly GCF_018294505.1. Taxonomy (NCBI): domain Eukaryota; kingdom Viridiplantae; phylum Streptophyta; class Magnoliopsida; order Poales; family Poaceae; genus Triticum; species Triticum aestivum. Next base: position 292,245,955 of record NC_057794.1, on the reverse strand, counting down.
ACAAGGGGGAGGGGGTTTGGGGAATATTATTGGCTAGTTGGCCGAATGGCGGTTGAATCGGATTTGGGGGGAATTTTTGGGTGTGGGGGAGGATTTTCGCGCGGTGGGCGGGGGGAGTTTGGCGCATGGTCGGTTTCTCCAAGTGCAGTCCCACGTGTCAGTGAAGAGGCAAGCTGAAGCGCGTTCCGTTTGCATGAGCCGTGTGCAGGACCGAACGTGTGTGGGGTGCAATGCGACCACGACAGGAGTGCTGTGAGTGTACCGCCTTTTTTCCTTTTAAACTAGGTGCTTCGCCCCCTCAAAAAAATTGTTGCTTCGAGCGATCCATTGATACTACTACTAGTAATCTGGTAATCCCGACTAAAACGGCGCAGCCAGGTCTTTTCCCGCGCGATATGCTGGGAGGTTGGCTTAGTTGGGTTTTTTAGGACGAGAAATGCTACACCTACGTAATCCCAGTTACGTAATTAACGTAATGTGAAACGTGTGAGATGTTTATTGTAGATTGGGGGGAGGGAGGGGCCCACCACCATGAAAATCAGGGGAGGAGAGAGAGAGGCAATTTATGTTAACCCTTTCGTAGGTTCCCGTAGATGAAGAAAGATGTGAAATGCGTGAATGTGTTGTGGACGTACTATTGGAGTGCCTAAGATAATTTGTGTATGTATAGACCCTATGTGTTTATTTTACTTCGCATGTTAGATTTGTCTCGGTTCAATAAAAAGCAGAGTTGGTGATGATGGTGTGCCTGTCATCCTGCAATATAGGCCGTCCAATCTATATCTAACGGATAGGAAGGAAACTATGACAATTTACCCGCACTCCTCTCCACATTTGCAGATAAGGATTTCCCTCGTTCATCCTTTTCTCCCACAAGATCTTGATCTTCCGTGCAACGCACGGACATCTTGCTAGTACTCCTACAATATGTATATTATTGTGAAAGTTCGTATACACCGGCCGAGATTAATGCAAACAGGCAGATTTTCATTACATTTCGAACTTTTATAGGACAGGAAAATAAAAGAAACCCGACCCTAAACCTATTCTACGACGGCGACCGACGTCCTCCATCTGCGATCTCTATGTACGGGGGCGGGGTTCAAGACCCGTGAAGTGAAGGTGTGGTCTCCGGCGAGGAAGAGTAGAACACGGGATACGGACCGGCCAGTTGGCACACCATGCCCTGCCGCCTCCCATGCCCTACTCATCCTCGGAGGAGTCCCCGACCTCGGCGGTGCCGGACGTTGGACGGCGGCAAGTAGGACGCGTGGCTGATGGTGCTCCTGTCGTCGGCGCCAGCATGGCCACCGCTTGTGCGATCGCATCCGCGTCCGGCTACGCCGCTATTGCGTCACGAGAGGCGACTTGAGCGAGGGCGGCGACCTCGAGCTTCATCCCCGAAGACAAGCTCTCCCGTAGAGCGTTCGCACTTGCGGTCATGGCGGATGTGGTGCCAGGTAGGAGGACGATGCGCTATGGTGTGGAGGTTAGCTGGGCGTTGCCGCTTTAAGTAGCGCATTCCGGTGAGGCCAAGCGTTCGGGTGCGTCATTAAGTCACTGGAGTTGGTTCCTCGGGCACCGAGCCTCTTAACGACGACATACGAATGGACGGCATGAATTCGGGCAGCTGGTGTCGGCTGGGAACACACCACGCGACGGCGCAAGGGACGAGGGTTTTGGTGTGCCAGAGTATTCAGCTGCGGTCGTGGCAACGTTGGAGATGCCCTTTGCTCACATGCGATCCCCGCATGTCATTGAAAAAGCAAGACGACCCGGCATGGTCTCAGGTCCAGAGGATGCAGTTGGCCGCGGTACACCACTCCGCGGATGCGTCGCGGCGCCCCGTGCATCCTCGACGAGCCGAGTGTTGGGGTGTGTTTGGATTGTGGCCAAAGTGCACCTTACCAAAATTTTGGTCATGACCCAAAGATTGGTCTTTGTTTGGATGGTTGCCATTTTTTTGGCATGCCAATGAACTCTAGCCAACTCTAGTTCATTTTTCTTGCCAATGTCGGCCAAATCATGGCAACCAATACCTCAACCAAAATTTTGGTCATGACCCAAAGATTGGTCTTTGTTTGGATGGTTGCCATTTCTTTGGCATGCCAATGAACTCTAGCCAACTCTAGATCATTTTTCTTGCAATGTCGGCCAAATCATGGGCAACCAATACCTCAACCAAAATTTTGGCTACCCAATGCTTTGATGGGGCAACCTTGGGCACAAACCAAACATACCGTTGGTTGTGCCACAGCACTAACGCCACCCTCGGCACACTGAAACCGACCGTGTCTAGCTACGATATGAGCGTGTCGCTCACCGCAGTCGCTGTGTCCAGAGGCGGTGCTGGAGCTGCGCCCTGTTGTTGGCCCCAACGACCCACATGAATGGTTTTCGATGGCGAGGAGGTCGTGGGCCAGCTCCTCCATTGGACTAGTCTGCCCCACATGTCGGTTTCCCTGTTTTCCGGGTCATATTCGAGCGTCAGTGCTCCGCGTTGCGCATTAGGACTTTCACTATGTAGGCCAAGCGAGACAACTTATTGTTTATTTGAGCCGTTCAAGTATAATCATGTTGCGTTTGCTTATTTCTCATTCCTCTCCAATCCTCTTCTCCATCGATCATGTCGCCCTCCAGTCGAGTCCATCCTCCCGCATGCCTCATTTGAACATTCCGCCGAGTATCATTTGCATGTACCCACCCTAGTCCTCTTTCAATAGATCTCCGGACCCCGAGATGGAATCGAGAGGGAACGAGTGGGGGCACGTGATACCTAAAGAGGATTCAAAATTTTGAACCGGTGATCATAGCATCCGCAAATCATATATAAAGGGTATTCAATGTTTGTTTTGTTTTTGAACGTACAATATACTCCCTCCTATCCTTTCTAGTTTATATATAAGTTTTATGTGTAGTCAAAGTATCTCTACTTTGATCAAAAAGGTATCAACATTCAACAACACCCAATCAATATTGTTAGATTTATACGTACTCCTAGATTTGTACTCGAGATGGTTTCCAATTTGACTATTGACAAGATTAATAGTACATGAGATGTATAATGTGAAAATTATATCATTGGAAACTCCTTTCACATACGAATTTGACCGTATGCTTTGTGTAAGTTGCATGTCATTTATTATTATTCTAACATTTGGTCAAAGTTAGCCTCGAAAAACGCATTAGACCCTGTATGCTTTGTGTAAGTTGCATGTCATATATTATTACTCTAACATTTGTGTAACTTGCATGTCATATATTATTACTCTAACATTTGGTCAAAGTAGTATAGTGGAAGCGGATCCTCTGACGTAGGTATCCCTGCCTTACCCTCCCTTTCGGTCACTTACTAGCGGACCCCATGCTTTCTAGGCCCCACATGTCAGTTACTCAATGGGTTTGGCCACGTCAGAGGATCCTCATCCGTAGTATACTCCCTCTGTTTTTATTTACTCCGCATAAAACGGAGGGAGTGGTGGTATAATAAATGACGTGGGCGGGGGAGGGGGAGGGACGCCGGTTTGCTCTCAACTGCGGTCCCACAAGCGAGCGAAAACTCAAGACGAAGCGCGTTCCAATCGGTGAGCGACGTGGAGGGTCCAGCGTGTCGGGCTGCAACGCAAACGCGATAAGAGCGATGTGCAGTCAAAACCGATTGACCGATCTTCACCGGAACCACTATTCACACCAGAACCTTCGCTGCTCGGCCTACGCCAGCCACTGCCCTAAAACCACACCAAATCTCCAGCCCATTCCCCCACCTTTCGATCCCCTAGCCCGCATCAAGCGTCCCCTAGTTCGCTGGAAAGCCATGGTGCACCGCAAGATCACTTACTACAAGATGCTGAAGCCGGAGCGCCGCGCAGAAATCGCGGCGGCGGTCGGCGCCACAGACATCCGTTCCCAATCTCGCTTTGCGGCGGGCCAATCCCCGAGTTCTCTGGAGCCAAGCTACGAGGAGGAGGAAGCCGATCCAATGTTCATGGCGGAGGTCACGGCGCAGAAGGCCCCCGATGGGTATGAGACGATGGACATCGACTTCGTGCCAGCGTCCGAGTACCCCATGGTGCAGGCGGACCAACGGTTCAACATGGCGATACTAAAGGAGGACCGGAAGGCAGAGGCTCAACTCGACACGGAGCGCGCGCATGCCGCTGCCATCGAGGCTCTCCTGCAGGCGGAATCGGATGTCGTGGATGTGAACCGGGCGGCGGAGGCTCAACTTGAGGCGGAGCGCGCGGATGCCGCTTCCATCGAGGCCCTCCTGCAGGCGGAACCAGACGTCTTGGACTTGAACCGGGCGGCAGAGGCTCAACTCGACGCAGAGCGCGTGGCTACCGCTCTCATCGATGCCCTCCTGCAAGCGGAACCGGACGTCCTGGACTTGAACCGGGCGGCGGAGGCTCGACTCGACGCGGAGCGCGCGGATGCTGCTGCCATCGAGGCCCTCCTGCAGGCGGAACCGGACGTCGTCGACTTGAACCGGGCTGTGCTCTCGTCCGTGCAGAGCGCCCGCACGCTCCGCTTGAACAAGTAGCTGGAGGCCGAGGACAACCACGGTGCGGAGACACACGTCGGTAGCGACGGCTGGTTCGTGCCGGCAGCCAAAGACGACGAGGCCGTCTCTTTCCGCGAGCAGTGATAGTTTTTCTTTATGCTGTTGTTTTTATGGATCTTTTGCTGTGTAAAAACATATATTTGTTATGCAAGTCGCCTGACTTGGGTCAGTCTACCATTTCAGGTGGTTGGATGAATATCCTACGTCTCGTAACCCTTCTTTCCTTCTTCCTCACCTCTTCTTCTTCCCCAACAGACCACCGCACGGGCCGTACGGATACTCCCCAACATGCGGTTGGATAAACATACTCTATGAACGAAAATTATGTGTCAGCGATAGGATGGCTGAGTTTGGTTTGTTCACATGCGATAGCACGTGTCAGTGAGGGTGCATTCCCCTGGTTGGGTTTGCGGCGTGAAGGAGCGACTGTGTGAGGGTGCGGCGCGACCGCGGCATGCAGGAGCGACCGTGTGAGGGTGCGGTGCGACCGCGACAGCCGTGCGCAAGTGTACCTCCTTCTCATTTTGAAAACTTTAGGCAAGCTTGGCAAAAATGTGTGGCGAAGTTTGGCAATGCAAGGCCTAGACCCAAACAGGATAAGTACGTACGTACTAGGAGTACTAGTGTTAAAAAAGAAAGGCACGGTTTTCCTTCGCGGGATTTAATCGATACAAATCCTCGTTTCACGTGTCAATTAATGCGTATTTTTTTCTCCAAAGACCAAAGAGCTAACCATCTCACTCCTCATCGCTTGATTAATGCAGCGCCATGCAAACCAACCTTCTCACTTCCGCATGCATGCATGTCGTCTCTCTCCCTTGTCCATCTCTGTGCACGCATGCGCCTCTCGCTCTCTCTCTCCTGTTTCTGCATGCAAGCAGCTCTCTCTGCCTTGGGAAGATGCGGAGTACATGGGAAAGAGAGATGGGATTACTGTAGGCACGCATGCGGTGGAAAGGGATGGAGGGCCCGGTTGGAAAGAGCAGCGAAAAATGCCAATGCGCAGAGCATTGCGGGGAAAACGAAATTTTCTTAGACGCAGACAAAAAAGGACTGGAGGGAGTACTACTAGGAGTACTAGTGCGGTGAGATGGTTTCTCGAAGAAGACGATGGAGAAGCAGAGTCAGCGAAGAGTGAAATGATGGTTGCTTCGTCCATTCTTTTGTGATTTGACGCCTCACTGCTTTGTGATTTGTGATAGAAGGGACAGGGGAGTAGACTCTATGCTCTATACTGTACTACATGCGTCCAAGCATGGGAGAAAGAGGAGAGATGTTGCATTTTTTCTATTCCTTCAATCAATCAATCAGGGAGCTTCGGTTCCATCTTTTTGGCTTTGGCAACACCGTCAACAATGGTTCCCACGATGTCAAAAGCTATTTTCACATTTGGCTACACATTATGGATGCCCTTAACCATACCACTTGGTTTTGCTCCTGTGTGCTATCTATACAAATCTCAATTATATTGATCTAAAAAATTATAGAATCAAGATTAGTAAAAAGGAGGTGATTTTGCCGCGCGGATGGCAGGGGAGGTTTCTTATTAGAGCAATGCTATATCCATGTTATGGTTTATGTAAAGTTACGAACTGATGTGATGTGGGACTATTTGATTGGACTAAAGGAGAGGATTAGGCCCACCCCACCTGAAAATTAGGGGTGCATATATAGATTATATGGAAAGTATACGTAGCAGCTACGTAGCCCTTTGTAAGTCTAGGATTAGGCTTCTTATTTTCGGAGGACGTTGTCCTCACGGTTTGCTAACATGCGGTCCCACGTGTCAGTGCTTTACCAAGCCGATCCGCGTCCCACATGAGGCAGAACAACGGCAGAAGCAACACATGGTTAAGTTGAAGAAGATGAGGGAGAAGCGGATTCAGCAACGAGTGAAATGATGGTTGCTTCATCCCTCCAACTTAATTGCGGGAAAGGTGTAGCTTTGTGATTTGACGCCTCATTGCCCATTACTAGGCCGACGCCATGACTGGGGTGCTTCACCCCGGCTGCTCTGCACTGTATTCTGGTATGGCACATGGACCCGGTAGCTTGATGTCCCACATGTCGGCGAAAGGGACTAGAAGATTTATGAAAGCGAGCGCTCCACTCTTACGACGGAGGAGTAGACGACACGACGGCCCAGTGAACTGTCACTTGTACTGTATAGTACTATAGTTTTGCTGTTTCGCACAATCCATTGATACAAACTTGATTAAACAGGAAAGGGCGGGATTTTTCGCGCACGGTAGATGATACTGGCCATACATTTCAAAGGCAATTTTAATGTATGCAAACTGAATAATTATAAGGAACAATATGATATCTAGTAAAACTAAAAACACATATGATTTATTGTGTTAGAGTGTAGTAGTAGTGCTGTATTGCATAGTTGTTAGATGTAACATGCGAGAACGTGTAGAGATGTAGTTTTAGAGGGCCCATAGAGAGAAAAGCGTAATACAGTCACCGAACTTCAGAATAAGCTGATTATGGTCACTATATACGTTTTGTGGTGATTATACGGTCACTTGCTCATAGTTCAGCATCGGATTGCACTCTGTTGACCGGCCAAATAGTCTGCATGGTGCCATGTTGACTAGTTAAATTGACCATGTTCCTTGTGGGTCCCACCTGTCAGTTCGCATAGGCAAAAGGTCAGATAAACACAAATTTACGCAGGTGCGACAAGGCTCCAACCCGTGTGCGGGAATCACCTGGTTGTGTATGTGTCTGTCAGGGCCTGATGTGTGCGCATGCACGTGTAGGTTGAGCACTTGAGCGTGAGAGTGTGTGTTGGTCGTGTGGTGTACTGGTGTGTGCATGCATGCGTGTGAGTGTTGCGTGTGTGCGTGGCTGCGTGTGTATGTGTGAGTGTTGCGTGTGTGCGTGGGTGCATGTGTTGCGTGGACGTAGTTCATGTGCATGCGTGCGTGTGTGTATAATCACCACACCAGCTCCTGTGTGTTAAAACAGACGACTCAGCATACCAATACAAGGCCACCTTGTTCGCTGCGCCTGCGGTCATGACTTCGAACCACCGTCCAAATATATCTTTGTCATTTGTTTTCATTCTTACTAGCAAGATGCCCGTGTATTGCACGTAACATCAAGATGCATTTGTATGACTTGTTTATCTTGTGAGAGAAAAGGATGAACGAGGGAAGGCCTTATTTGCAAATGTGGAGAGGTGTGTGGGTACCTTTTTGCAAAATTGCCATAGTTTCTTTCCTATCCGTCAGATATAAATCGGACGACCTATATTGCAGGATGGCAGGCACACCATCATCACAAACTCTGTTTTTTATAAGAGTGTATTTTATGTATTTTATAAGAGTGTAGATGTAGGGTAGATACAAGTCGACAGGTGGGCACGATGGTAGTGAGATAATGTGATGCAACACTAGAGGTGCCACGTGGAGCGTTTAACTAGTCAACTAGTCATGTCATGAGCAAATACAGAGTTGTACGGTGAGCCCGTGACTATATAATAACCACTAAACGTAAATGGTGACCGTAATGAGTGGATTCTGAAGTCTAGTGTACGTATCGTGCTTTCGCTTCAAATACAATGATCGTCATTGCATATATCGCAAGAGAAAGATGAAACATGCGTGAATTTTCTGGGGGCTTACTTTTAGAGGACCTGGAGATAGTTTTGTGTGCATATGTGAAAGGGGCGTACAGGGGGGGTATGCGATGGAGAGAGAGATGCTCTTTGTTTCTCTTTATTATGACTAACTTTGTATATAGTATAAAAATATACAAATTCACAGTGCGGAATAAATATCATTGTGGGCACCATGCAATGCAAATTAGCATCCGTACTCCTCCATATAACTTTGTAATGTTGTATATATGTAGAAACTCTAAAATAATTTTTTGGCCACACTTTATTCAAAAGAAATGTTGTATGCGAAATAAACGTGAAGAGAGGGCCTTTTAGATCAATGGGGTACGTGATGTAACATGTGTGAATGTGTAGTTGATGCATTTGGCGGGGCCTAGAGAGGTATGTGTGTGTATTACGTATTTGAGAGAGGCATGGATAGAGGGGCCGACGGGGGGCGTGGGAGAGATAGCATGAGAAATGAGAGTGGTCTATAGAGAGAGAGACGAAAATGACGTCACGACAAGAGATTCCATTCCCTTGAGTGTGTATATGCAAGGGGGGAGGGAATAGAGGCACCAAGAGAAATTTTCTGTGTGTGTGGTGTTTGTGTTGGTATGTGTGGGTGTGATAAGATAATGAGACGTGGGGGCAGAGGGTGTGTCACCGCGTGAGGTCCGATGGGTCGAGGTGAGGCCCTTCATTCGGTTCCGTCCTGCGCCACATTGGTCGGCCCGTGACGCATTTAGGAAGACCCATGGATGACTAGTCGTACAAGACCAAGATAGCAGAATTGTGAAGGACTCTGTGTCCACTGACAAACCGGGCTAGGATTTGTAACCCTGGGTTCTCGGACTAAGGTAACCCCTTTATCTCTGATATTACTATTCATCCAACCTAACTTTAAGGGGAATCCTACAGAATGCTCTGCTAGAATCATACTCGTTGATTAGGAAGAGAGGTGTGAGACAATGCGTGAGAGACATGCGTAAAGATAATGTGCGTACATGAGACACGTAGGCAGGTCCATGTATATAGAAAGGGTCGATGAGGATTGTGCGTGCGTATGTTTGCGAGAGGGAGAGTGCTTGTGATAAAGGTTAGTGCAAACAGTTGTAAATGGTTAGGAGAGGGAGGGAGGGTTATATCTAGAGCATGTGTGCGAGAAAGACACCTCGGGAGAGAGTGTGTGAGCATGTGTGAGAGACCACCGATGGAGAGTCAAACTACACGTAAAAGACTGCTCTACACATTGATTAAATATATAAATTGTATCCAAATATTTGGATGGGATCATGATATTTGCAGTTCACGTAAGGAGCGGTCATTGATCCATCAGACATCTAGATTCTATCGAATTTGAGCATGTCTATGTTATTATTCGACACAATTGATCCACATAGTTAGTATTTTGAAGTCCAGACAATGCATCGCTTTAGCAATCGAATATAAACATGAGTATAGTTCATGTTGTGTGTGTAAAGCACATTATACATACGAAAGTTACACAATGGACATTATAAATAGCTACCTATGAACTAGCATACATTTGAATTCAACTTAAGGTGGTTTAAAAAAATCAAATTCAACATGAAGTCCATTCAATTATTTGAATTTGATATCATGGCTTTTGTAAACCATACCTAAATTATGGGGGCACCAATCTTTTCTCTGATTTTGTACATAATAGCATATGTAGTCGTGTACAAAATAGATTCAAATTTAGCTCCTCCTTTCCAAAATAATCGTAGTTATAGGATTTTCAAGTGTCAAAATTTCAAAAAGAAGCGGATAATTTAATGAGGTTTTCAAACATACAAGGTCAAATATAACGTTTGAAAGGATCGATATGGTTGACTAGAGGGGGGGGGTGAATAGGCAAGTAACAATTTTTAGCTTTTCTTTAGCAATTTAAACTTTGCATCAAAGTAGGTTGTCTAGATATGCAACTAGGTGAGCAACCTATATGATGCAACACGGATAGGCACACAAGCAAGCAAGATATATGAAACAAATAAGCTTCCACAAGTAAAGGCACGAGATAACCAAGAGTGGAGATGGTGGAGACGAGGATGTGTTGCCGAAGTTCCTTCCCTTTGAGAGGAAGTACGTCTCCGTTGGATCGGTGTGGAGGCACAATGCTCCCCAAGAAGCCACTAGGGCCACTGTAATCTCCTCACGCCCTCACACAATGTGAGATGCCGTGATTCCACTATTGGTGCCCTTAGAGGCGGCGACCGAACCTTTACAAACAAGGTTGGGGCAATCTCCACAACTCAATTGGAGGCTCCCAACGACACCACGAAGCTTCACCACAATGGACTATGGCTTCGTCGTGACCTCAACCGTCTAGGATGCTCAAACACCCAAGAGTAACAAGATCCGCAAGGGATTAGTGGGGGAATCAAATATCTCTTGGTGGAAGTGTAGATCGGGGCCTTCTCAACCACTCCCGAGCAAATCAACAAGTTTGGTTGGCTAGGGAGTGATATCGGGCGAAAAATGGAGCTTGGAGCAATAATGGAGCTTAGTGGTGGAAGAGATAAGTCAACGGGGAAGAAGGGGACCCCTTATATAGTGTGTGGAAAAGATCCAACCGTTACCCACCAACCAGCCCGCGGCCAGCGGTACTACCGCGCCTGGCCAGCGGTACTACCGCAAGGCCGCGCGGTACTACTGCTTGCAACCAAGCGGTACTACCGCACGGCTGTGCGGTACTACCGTACCAACCCACAGTACTGCCGCAACTCCAGCACAGAACCGATAAACAGACGCACATGAGCTGGGGGCGGTACTTCCGCACGCGCGGTTCTACCGCGCCCCCCATGCGGTACTACCGCGAGGCAAAAATCCCAGCCAGGGGAGAAGGGAATCTTTCGTGCCTACTTCCACAAAGAAACAGAAGTAGCAAAAACCCGACACAGTAGTACTGCCGAGGGGCGGTACTACTGCCTGACTGCATAGCGCGGTACTCCCGCTCGGCGAACGCGGTACTACCATGGGCACCTGCGGTACTACCGCGCTACCGCGCGATACTACCGCGAATGCCCACGGTACTACCGTTGACCTGGGAGCAGTACTACCGCAACCAACAACGGCAGCCAGACAAGGGAGACAAGAAAACGGAGGAAGCTCCAAGGAAGAAGGAGGGGATAAGAAGGAGACGTGTACGTGATGATTCCACCCAAACCTTTCCAACGCGGACCCCCTCTTAATAGTATGACTTTCCTACGACTCAAATCCACCAAAAAGAAACGTAGAAAAGAAGCCGTCTTCGTCAGTCTTCGAGGGGCACCCAATCGTCTTGTGCCTAGCAAAGAAGTGTCTGGAATACTCATGGCACACGATTAGTCCGCAAATGCGTTGTCATCAATCACCAAAACACTTAGGGATAAATATGTCCTTACAATCTCCCCCTTTTTGGTGGACTGATGACAAAATGGGATTTGCACAAAGAAAATACTATTAAGTAAATGCAAACCCCTCCTCTCTATAATATAGACGGGCTCCCCCTAGATGTGTGCCACCTAGATGAGTGCTATGGACTACATGGCACACGAATACTAGGAACAGAGTTCCCCCTATATTATAGAGACAAGGCATATCTATCACTAGACAAGATAGCACACATATAAGTTAACTACGATAGATAAAGTGCATATGTCTTACACCAAATGAAGGAAAGGACTTGAAAGCACAAACCAAACAAGAGCAACCAAGCACAAACGAGGTCCAAAAAATAAAGCAAATAAACGCAACAAGCACGACACAACGCAAATCCCTACACTCTCTCCCCCTTTGGCATCGAGACGCCAAAAAGGCAGAGACGACACCTACACACACGGGGTGGCTTAGGCAGAGAAGTCGTCCCACTGCTCCTCGTGCTCCTCATCAGACTCAGCGGCGGGGATAGTCTCCTCGAGGTCATCCTCTGAACTGGTCCAATTGTATCCCTGCTTTGACATCCAGGCAGCCTTAGGTGTGATGACGTCCTCAGACCCGCTAGACACATCCTCTCCAAAGAGCCTCATAACCTTCTTATCACGGCGGCGACTCTCCTTGTCTGCCACATGAGCCCTGTACTGTCCCTTCGCCTGCATGCAGAAGAGAGTCTTCATCTTGTCCTTTAGCTTCTTGGCCCATGATGGCGCAGAGGAAGAAGTGGTGGACCTAGTAGCACGGTCCTCAGCAACATTCTCAGCAGCAGCAGCCCCCCCTTACCAGCAGCCCTCCTAGCAGAAGAGGCCTCAGCATGGGTAGTGGTGTTGGCCCAGTTGGGCTTGATGCGGAGGCTGATGGACTCATGGCAAATCCAGTCTGGAGCAAGGAACTCATCACCCGGGTACATCTTCTCCCAAGTGGTGGAGAGCAGCAGAAACATGTACGGTCCATAGATAGGTACCTTACGAGTGAACACCGCAAACAGAAGCTCACACCACATGATGTGTGAGACATCAAGTGGCTGAGTCTGAGAAGAACGTGCCACTGCACACAAGAGCAACATGTCCACTAGATATGCATGTACCTTGTCCTTGTCGCCAATGCGTGGGAACAGAGTGTTGCGGAAGATGCGATGCATGATATCCAGAAAGGAGTTTAACACCCAAGATGACTTGCCATTGGGGAGTACCTTCTCAACAAGGAAGGGCTGAAGCAGGTTCTTGTTGGCATACTCAGAGTTGGCATGGGGGCGAACACCAACGGGGGTGTGAAGCCCGTCATTAGGAATGTGCAGCAGATCCATGAACTCTTTCCATGTAGCAGACAGCTGAGGGCCATTGGTTATCCAGGTCATCCTCCGCTCCTCCTCGGGATGAAAGTACACTGAGGCAAAGAACTGACAGATGAGCTCAGGGTCATAGTCATGGTGAAAAGAGATCACCGGCTCAATAGCAAACTGCTCCACCAAGTCCGGAGCCTCTCCAAAATAGTCACGAAACTTGTCCTTCCGCATGTGATGCATGTCTATCCACTTGACCTCCACGAATGTATTCTGCTTGCTCTTGATTACATCCAGATAGATGAGAACATGTTGCTTGTTCCAGAACATCTCAGTGCCTCTGAGCACAGCCCGAGGAGTCACATAGGGATTGACCCTCCGGTGTTCGACATACTCAGTGACAGAAAGCTCGTCCATGTCCTTAGCAGGTTCCTTTTGCTTGCTGGCAGTGGTCTTGACATTGCGCTTGGGGGCATTGGAGCCCTCTGGGGCTTCATCTTGGGGGTTGCGCAGACGCTTGGAGCTAGTGTCACGACTGGGATTGGAACGGCGAGAGCGACCACCTGAGACACAGAACGCAAAAAAAACACCCACAACAGCCAAGAGAGATTAATGCAAGGACCACAACAAATCAAGTGAAACAAGCAGAAAGCACACATGATAAATGCCTAGAGAGAGATTTGATCCCTACGGTAGTACTGCCAAGTGCTGCGGAGCTAAGATAGTAGTACGACTCTTAGATGCGGTAGTACCATGCAAGATCACGGTAGTACCGAGTGTAGGAGCGGTAGTACGACCTTAGCGCCGCGGCTGGCATGGTAATACCGCGTCTGCAGAGCGGTAGTACCGCACGGTACAGTAGTATCGCACCTGACGGGCGGTAGTACCGCACATTAGGCACGGTAGTACCGCACCGCGTCAGATCTGAACAGGTTCAAATCTGAAAAAAGCCCGTGAAACCACGGCGGTACTACGGTTGGAAAAAGCTACCACAAGATAGCATATCAAGTATGTTTCCTACGCATCACGACTCTCCTACATCCTACTCTTGCACAGATTTGGCCTAAAATCTCAAGAACGACAAGTTTCTCCCCAAAAACCTAGAAGCAAGAGAACAGCCAAGAAAAAGAGGGATTTGGGGAAAAACCTTGGTCCATGGCAAGAGGAAGTGGTGGGGAACGATCCCACCGGTCGGAACCCGAGGAGAGTGGCCGGAGACGGAGATCCGGCGAGGGCCTCCGGCGCTGTTCTTGAGAGAGAGAGACGTGGAGAGAGAGACAAAAGAATGGGTATGGGGAGTTGGAACTCCCCTGCCCGAGTCATAACCCCCACGCGCCCTCGACGGCGCGGTACTTCCAAAGTATCGCACCAGAGCGGTAGTACCATGCTGTGGCATGGTAGTACCGTGCCTCCCAAAGCGGTAGTACCACGGCCAGATGCGGTAGTACCGTGAGCTCAAGAAGATGCACGTTTCGAGCACACGAAAAACTGGATCTTTGCACAAAACACTACGAGCCAACACGACACCACAAGACCATGCAACACACAAAACCAGAAAAGCACACGACAAATGAACCAACCACGAGACACCACCTCTCCAAAAGAGAGGGCGGTGGCCGTAGCCACCTATGTTTCAGTCAATTGGTATGGCACCGCGAATAATTATCCTTGGGTCCATGACCACAACTCGTCTTTGAAGCACAAGTACCATCAAACATGGCTAATGTGAAAGACTTGATCGATTTATGCATAATGGGGGGAGGGAGAGTTCATTGAGAGAACATCACTCCCCCTATGTCCATGCCTACATCTAAACAGGACAACACGTTGAGTATGGTGGGGTGTGCAAGGGTTCAAGCAACATTGCTCAAATCAATGATATTTAGCTCATGCCTTAACTGGCGAAATCTTGCTTCATCCAAGGGCTTCGTGAAGATATCTGCAAGGTTATCATGAGTGTTGACATAGTTGAGCTCGATCTCTCCTCACCTAATGTGATCCAGGATGAAGTGATACCGAATCTCAATATGCTTCGTCTTGAAGTGTTGCACCGAGTTGAGAGAGATCTTGATGGCACTTTCATTGCCACACCAAAGAGGCACTTTGTCACAAATGACACCGTAATCCTTTAGAGTTTGCCTCATCCATAAGAGTTGTGCACAACAACTACCGGCCGCCACATACTCCGCTTCGGTGGACGAGAGAGACACACAACTTTGCTTTTTGGAGGACCAACTTACCAAAGAGCAACCAAGAAATTGGCACCCTCCGAAAGTGGACTTCCTATCCACTTTGTCTCCAGCCCAATCGGAATCTGAATACCCTACAAGCTTGAAGTTTGCTCCTTTTGGGTACCATAGGCCAAAGTTTGGGGTATGAGCCAAATATCGAAAGATTCGTTTGACCGCCACATAGTGACTTTCCTTAGGTGCGGCTTCAAAACGTGCACATATTCCCACACTCAACATGATATCCGGTCTAGATGCACAAAGGTAAAGCAATGAACCTATCATGGAGCGATATACCTTTTCATCCACCGCTTTACCATTGGGATCTATGTCAAGTTGGCACTTGATAGGCATGGGAGTGGAAGCCGGCTTGACATCACTTAGCTTGAATCTATTGAGCATGTCTTGAGTATATTTGGCTTGATTGATGAAGGTTCCTTCTCTTCTTTGCTTCACTTCGAACCCTAGAAAGAACTTCAACTCTCCCATGGAAGACATCTCGAACTTTGAGGTCATGAGAGCGGCAAATTCCTCATTGAAAGCTTTGTTAGGGGAACCAAAGATAATATCATCAACATATAATTGGCACACAAACAACTCCCCTTTGACCTTCTTAGTAAAAAGAGTGGGGTCGATTAGCCCAACTTCAAAACCACGGTCTTGTAACAACTCGGTAAGGTGGGATCCTCGAACCCGGGGGGTTGCTTGACGTAAACCAATTCATTAATAGGACCATTAAGCAAAACACTCTTCACATCCATTTGTTGTAACTTAAAGTTGTGATGAGAAGCATATGCAATCAACATGCGAATGGATTCAAGACGAGCAACGGGAGCAAAGGTTTCACCGTAGTCGATACCCTCGACTTGGGAGTAGCCTTGTGCTACCAAACGAGCCTTGCTGCGAATGATAATCCCATGGGCATCTTGCTTGTTCTTAAATATCCACTTGGTTCCTATGACATTGTGATTCCCGGTCGGTCTTGGCACCAATCTCCACACTTTGTTGTGCTCGAAGTTGTTGAGTTCTTCATGCATGGCATTGAGCCAATCCGGATCTTCTAGCGCCTCATAGACCTTGTGGGGTTCCACAAAAGAGACAAATGTGTGATGCTCACAATAATTTGCTAATTGTCTACGAGTGCTTACCCCCTTTCTTAAGCTTCCAAGCACATTCGTCATGAGATGATCCTTGGTGGACAGCTTGGAAGCAACCTTGGTGGCACGACGCTCTAATTCCTCCTCGAGGGTGAGACGAGGAGTGGTCACTTGATCATCTTGAGCGTCATCTTGGGCTTGTTCTTGTACTTGAACTTGCTCGGAGGATGAGAGAACTTGACCTTGGGCATCACTTGATGTGTCAACACCGTCTTGAGCGTGATCTTGCCCTTGGTCATGTTCTTGAGGATGAGGGCCTTCATGTTGTTCTTCGGAAGCGTGTGGGCCTTGGGTTGGTGATGGCTCCGCTTGAGTGGAGCTTTGTCCTTCTCCTTAGGCCACAAGGGGTTCCTCAATGGTTAGGATAAAGCCAACACCCATTCTTCTTATGGCTTGGGGAGGAATTTCATCACCTACATCACAAGTGCCACCTTGCTCCACTTGGGAGCCGTTATTCTCATCAAACTCCACGTTACACGTCTCCTCAATAAGTCCCGTGGATTTATTGAGGACATGGTAACCATGAGAGTTTGTAGCATAACCAACAAATATGCCCTCATAAGCTCTAGCCTCAAATTTAGACAACCGAACACCTTTCTTGAGAATGAAACACTTACACCCGAACACCCGGAAGTACTTGAGGTTGGGCTTGTTACCGGTGAGTATCTCATATGGAGTCTTGTTCAAGCCCTTGCGGAGGTAGAGCCGATTGGATGCATGACACACGGTGTTGATGGCTTCGGCCCAAAAGTTGTACTCCGCCATCATGGTCCTTGCCGCATCCATCAACGTCCGGTTCTTCCTCACCGCAACACTGTTTTGTTGAGGGGTGCAAGGTGCGGAATATTGATGCTTGATCCCCTCATCACTAAGAAACTCATCCAAGGTGTAGTTCTTGAACTCAGTGCCGTTGTCACTTCTTATTGTCAAGATCTTTGCATTGTGTTTACTTTGTGCTTCATTTGCAAAGTCAATGACGGTTTGTTGGGTCTCGCTCTTCCTCTTGAAGAAATACACCCACGTGTACCTTGAGTAGTCATCCACAATCACCAAGCAATACTTCCTACCTCCAAGACTATCGAAGGATGGAGGCCCAAAGAGATCCATGTGAAGGAGCTCCAAAGGCCTTTTTGAATAATTGATAGTCGTGGGAGGGTGAGCCTTCTCATGTAGCTTTCCTTTGATACAGGCACTGCAAGCACGATCTTCAGCAAAAATAACATTCGTTAGTCCACGAACATGGTCCACCTTGAGGAGACTTTGCAAAGATCTCATATTGACATGGGCTAAACGGCGATGCCAAAGCCATCCCACATCAACTTTAGCCATTAGGCATGTCGCGGTCTTAGTGGGTCGCTCCGAAAAGTTAATCACATAGAGACCGTTCTCGACATTCCCAACAAAAGCTACTTTAAGAGTCTTGCTCCACAAGAGGGCCACGGTATCGATATCAAAGAAAGTGGCAAAGCCATGATAGCAAGTTGACGAACGGAAAGTAAATTGTATGCAAGGGACTCAACACGCATGACCTTCTCGATCGTGAGATCATGAGAGATG
This sequence comes from Triticum aestivum, assembly GCF_018294505.1. NCBI lineage: Eukaryota > Viridiplantae > Streptophyta > Magnoliopsida > Poales > Poaceae > Triticum > Triticum aestivum. The sequence continues at coordinate 292,228,122 of NC_057794.1, read as the reverse complement.
ACCACCTTGCCAAGTCCCAATACCTTAGAATATGAGGCGTCACCCCACTCGACATTGGTGGGAATAGATGGAACCTTGTGCATGTCCACCACCAAGTCCTTGCTTCCGGTCATATGATTTGTAGCTCCGCTATCAAGCAACCATGATCCCCGACCGGAAGCAAACACCTAAAAGAGATCAATGCTTGGTTTTAGGTACCCATTTTGTAATGGGTCCTTTGATGTTAGTAACAAGGGTTTTTGGAACCCAAATAGACCATTCAATGTGTTCATGAAGATAACCAACAAATTTGGCATAAACATGCCCATCACTAGCACGGCATAACACATAAGAAGGGTTAAAATCGCTGGCTTTGTTGAGAGGGGTGACATTGCACTTCTTGACATTGTTCTTCTTCTTCTCCTCGGGGGCACTCTCTCCCTCCCTCACAAAGGTTTGCATGAGGGGAGGAGGTCATTTGGTCATGTCATTCTTCTTCTTGTTCTTGGAGTCGGGCACGTACCCAACCCCTTCCTTGGCCACACCTCCCTTTTGGTTGATCAAGAGATCGTTGAGGTTCTTCTTGCCTTGTATGCAAGTCGCAAGACCTCTCTCAAGTTGCTCCTTCAACTTAGCATTTTCCTCAACAAGATGTATATGCTCACAACACGGGTTAGTAGCATTTGCATTATCAATTAAAACCATATGAGGAAAAGTTGCTTTCTCCTTAGTTAGCTTCACTTGGAGTTGATCATGAGACTCCTTGAGACTAGCGTGAATACCCTTCAAGGCCTTGTGGGCCTTGTCAAGTATATCAAACTCCTCTTTGAGTCTAGCAAGATCAACCCCGAGTTTGGCCTTCTTGGAATTTAGCACACAAGAAACAATGAGGACATGATCATAATCTTTCTTTAACTTAGCATGATCAATGTTGTGTGACTCCTCAAGAGCCAAACGAAGACCACGCTCTTCCTCAAGAGCATTGGAAAGATCCGAAATCTCATCGGCATAGTCACGACTCTGCCCTTCCATCTTAGAGATGGTGTCTTTGTGAGCCTCGATCATGTCATTGGCTTCACCAAGTTGTTCCAAGAGAGCAACAAAGTGCTTCTTGGATTTTCCCTTGAGTTTGCCCATAAAGGCCTCAAACTCGTTAGCCTCCACATTAGCTCCCTCAAGTTCATTAATGCTATCCGTCGGGGAAGGATGATTAATGATGGTAGTTTTGATGTTGGAGGTTACCTTGTTGGTGGCTTTAGCCATGAGGCACTTGGCGGTGATGCTCTCGTTGGGTGAGTCGAAGAGAGACACCCGTGACGTTGTTGCAATAGCAACGGAGGCCATGGCAACCGACTCACCATCTTCATCATCGTCATCATCCTCATTGTACTCTTCTTGCACAACCAAAGCCTTGGGAGGAGTCTTCTTGGTGAAGTTGTTCTTGTTGGGGAACGACTTGGCCTTGTCCTTTCGGATGAGCTTGCCACCATTGTCTTCCCTCTTCTCATATGGGCATTCCGCAACGAAATGACTCACGTAGCCGCAATTGTAGAAAGTCCTTACACGTTGCTTGCCCCTTGTGCCACTCGAGTTGCTTTTGCTAAAGTTTGGCCTCGAGTTTTTCTTGCTCCAAAATTGCCTTGAAGAAAGTGCCATGTGTTCATGATATGCATACTTCGTATCTTCGGGGTTGCTCTCCTCTTCTTCCTCTTCTTCTTCTTCCAGGTGAGCTTGGCCTTCAATGCAAGGTTAGGCTTCTTTGCCCGTTGAGAACGGAGCACCGCATTGTCAGCGGTCTTGTCCAAAATGTTCATGGCCACAAACTCATCCAACACTTCGCTTGAGGTCAAAGTGTGGAAGTCCGGTCTTTGACGAATGATGGAGGACATGGCCTTGTGATAGGGCATCATTGCCTTGAGGAATTTTCGCTTGATCCAATTGTCATCCGTGTCCTTGCTCCTGTGATCTCGTAGTGAGACCGCGAGTTTGGTTACTCTCCGATAAAGCTCACGAGGTTCTTCATCTTATTTCATTGCAAACTCATCGGCCTCATCTTGTACCACTTCATAATTGGAGCGTTGAATGCTTGCGCTTCCCCGGTAGAGAGAGACAACACAGTGCCATGCATCTTTGGCCAAGGCGAAGGGACGAAGATGAGGTAGGTCTTCGGGTGGAATTGCATCTTGAATGATGAAGAGAGCATTCTCATTGAATTGATTATCCGCGGCTTCTCGAGGAGTGAAGTTGCTTGGATCATGCGGATAAAAACCTTCTTCAATGATTCTTCAAAGGTTAGTGTTCACATGATTTAAATGACGTTTAAAGCGGTAAACCCAAGAATCAAAGTCCTCATATTTCACAATCTTAGGGGGAGGACCGGCATGATTCAAATGAGTGGAAGGAACCGGTCCACCATAAACAAGTGGTGGTTCCACATGGGCAAAGATGTCGGTGCCATTATTACCACTAGAAGGAGCCTTTTCACTACTAGCTTCCCCCTTGTCGGGGATAGCATCCGTCACCTTGTTGGCGGGGTCACCCACTTTCAACGGTGCGGTGGATAGTTTAAGCCCCTCAAGAAATTTAGTAAACATGCTTTCAACTTCGGTCGCCATGGAGGTTTTCAATGTCTCCAAGGCCACATTGAACTCCTCACGAGAGACCGAGGTTCCCCCATCGCCCGTAGACGAGATCGGATTCACACCAGAGTGTTCCTCCACACCGTCTACGGTATCAACCATACTCTTTGGACGGTAAAGTCCTTAATAAAGAGACGAGGCTCTGATACCAATTGAAAGGATCGATATGGTTGACTAGAGGGGGGTGAATAGGCAACTGACAATTTTTAGCTTTTCTTTAGCAATTTAAACTTTGCATCAAAGTAGGTTGTCTAGATATGCAACTAGGTGAGAAACCTATATGATGCAACACGGATAGGCACACAAGCAAGCAAGATATATGAAACAAATAAGCTTCCACAAGTAAAGGCACGAGGTAACCAAGAGTGGAGACGGTGGAGACGAGGATGTGTTGCCGAAGTTCCTTCCCTTTGAGAGGAAGTACGTCTTCCTTGGAGCGGTGTGGAGGCACAATGCTCCCCAAGAAGCCACTAGGGCCATCGTAATCTCCTCACGCCCTCACACAATGCGAGATGTCGTGATTCCACTATTGGTGCCCTTGGAGGTGGCGACCGAACCTTTACAAACAAGGTTGGGGCAATCTCCACAACTCAATTGGAGGCTCCCAATGACACCACGAAGCTTCACCACAATGGACTATGGCTTCGCGGTGACCTCAACTGTCTAGGATGCTCAAACACCCAAGAGTAACAAGATCTGCAAGGGATTAGTGGGGGAATCAAATATCTCTTGGTGGAAGTGTAGATCGGGGCCTTCTCAACCACTCCCGAGCAAATCAACAAGTTTGGGTGGCTAGGGAGTGAGATTGGGCAAAAAATGGAGCTTCGAGCAATAATGGAGCTTAGTGGTGGAAGAGATAAGTCAGCGGGGAAGAAGGGGACCCCTTATATAGTGTGTGGAAAAGATCCAACCATTACCCACCAACCAGCCCGCGGCCAGCGGTACTACCGCGCCTGGCCAGCGGTACTACCGCAAGGCCGCGCGGTACTACTGCTTGCAACCAAGCGGTACTACCGCATGGCTATGCGGTACTACCGTACCGACCCACGGTATTGCCGCAACCCCAGCACAGAACCGATAAACAGACGCACAGGAGCTGGGGGCGGTACTTCCGCACGCGCGGTACTACCGCGCCCCCCATGCGGTACTACCGCGAGGCAAAAATCCCAACCAGGGGAGAAGGGAAACTTCCGTTCCTACTTCCGCAAAGAAACGGAAGTAGCAAAAACCCGACACAGTAGTACTGCCGAGGGGCGGTACTACTACCTGACTGCATAGCACGGTACTACCGCTCGGCAAACGCGGTACTATCGTGGGCACCTGCGGTACTACCACGCTACCGCGCAGTAGCGCGGTACTACCGCGAATGCCCATGGTACTACCGTTGACCTGGGAGCAGTACTACCGCAACCAACAACGGCAGCCAGACAAGGAAGACAAGAAAACGGAGGAAGCTCCAAGGAAGAAGGAGGGGATAAGAAGGAGACGTGTACGTGATGATTCCACCCAAACCTTTCCAACGCGGACCCCCTCTTAATAGTACGGCTTTCCTACGACTCAAATCCACCAAAAAGAAACGTAGAAAAGATGCTATCTTCGTCAGTCTTCGAGGGGTACCCCATCGTCTTGTGCCTAGCAAAGAAGTGTCTGGAATACTCATGGCACACGATTAGTCCGCAAATGCGTTGTCATCAATCACCAAAACACTTAGGGATAAATATGTCCTTACAACGTTGGCTCATTCGTACTCCGCGTCCCAGACCGAAACATGGTTCCCCCCACCCGTCTGATTCCCCATCTGTACTCCGCGGGTGCCAAAACTACCTCTCCACCAGCCGCGAAACCCCGACGTCCTCCGTCCGCCACCCCATCCCACCCATCAACCGCCGCCCTCCTCCATCATGCCAGAGCCGATACCCCGATGTCGTCGTCCACCGCAACCTCAACAGCAACGCCCTCCACGGCTAGTAGTTGAAGCCAAGGCCGAGCCATCCGTACCCGAGCCAGTTCAACCATGCTATCCTGCGCCTCACCGCTGCCGCTCCAACTTCGCCACCCTCCACCACACCAGAGTTGTTCTTGCTACGCTGTCCTTCGCTGCCTCGGATCTGCTTCCCCTCCGCCGACATACGGCCACGACAACACAGTCAACAATTTGGCCATGGGTTCGTCCAAGCCTGCACCCTCCAAAACATCAGTTTCCCCGGTAAAAAGAAGAAGATCGGCGTGACATGTGGAGGTGACCATACCCGCAACCGAAAAAGGTACTCCTCTTCCCTTATTCGTGCAAATCTTACGTCTCTGCTTGCAAGGTATTCATCCCACAGAAGACACTAGTTGACCGCTTCTTCTTGATACTAGATGTTCCTAGTAACTCGCGATGCACAAGGTTTCTCCACATATACTATTTCACCTTAGCTAGAGGTCCATCGCCCCCCTGAATTTCAATTTCTGGCCAGTTGATTCCCAATTAACGGAAGCATTCCCCAGTGTAACAGGCGCTAGTATGCCTATTACGCCGGGGAAGCAGCGCCTTGGTGTTTATCTTAGGGGCGTGTGTGGCCTAGAGCTACTGGCGCCTGATCTGGAGGTCGGGCGGGATTAAAGGGATGGCCTGGGGGCGCTGCCAAGCACGGCGGTGGTGTGAGGTCGATGGGAGGGCGGGGCGACGGAGGCAGGGGTCTGGGCCGGTGGTCGCTGGCAGTTCGAGAAAGACCGTCAACAGTGACTGGCGGGAGGTAGACGAAGGCCATCTGCCCGTTCCTTATAGATCGGACGGTTCATTAAAAAATCGACTGGCCTATTTATTTTCAGTCGACTGTTATCTTAGATATGACCACATGTGGTGGTGTGCTGGAGGAGTACCTGCATTTCCTGTGCTCATATATTACAAAATCATACGGAGTAGAATCTAATTTTGTTTGCCATGCAATGTTGTAGAGCTATCATATGTCTCCTGCCATTTATTTTCCAGCCACCTGCTATCTGCTACTTTTACAGTGCACTCGTTCTGCACACATTTCACCCTTACTCTCACTATTGTGTTTTTATGCAAGGGTATTTCAGACTCTGCTGCCATGAGAGAAGTCAAAAAGAAAAGAGAGAAGTCACTCCAGCTTCATATGCGGGTAGGCAAGACACCTTACAGCGTTATAAAGGGTGCAGTGTCAGCATATGGAGACGGTAAACGTAGCTCTGGAGTTGATGACATCGCTCACAATGAACCACCATCCCAGGTGCTTTCTTTAACTTCACGGTGTCATATGTGGTTGCATGTTCCATATGGTGTCTAGCTTGTATTCGAAAGGCCGAAGTCGGTAAGATAAGGAAAGATATTTTTTAACATGAACCACCATCCCGTGAGCACCAGAAGACAAATAGCTAGTCAGGGCACTGGCCGAGCCAGTGACAAGCCCAGCAAAGATAGGCATCACCTGGAAGCCAACTAAAAAGCTGCGATGGTGGCGAAGCAGCCCGCCTCCCACCAGGCTCTCAGGTCCTAGATGATCATGCTCACCACTCCAGCCGGATGTCTAGCTTGTATTGCTTCCAATTTGGTTAAATTGCATCTGCTTAGCTTACACATTATACCTTTGAATATGACATGCCTTTCTGTTTTTGGTACATACTAGTGCATCTGTGTATTAACCATGTTCTTACATCAAACTAATGTTCTTGTGTATCCCTCATCAATCACTTATGACGAGGTAGTCAGGCAAGGGGACTACTCCTCATTTAAAGAATGCAGCGTCAGCCTCCCGACATGATTCTCAAGAAACAGAAATGCTAGATGAAGATAGTGAACGTAGCTCTGTAGTTGATTACAGCATTTCCCCTACACTAGCATCGCAGGTGCTTGCTCTAACTTGGCAGCGTGATATGTGGTTGCATGTTGCATATGGTGTCTAGATTGTAATTCTTCTAATATGGTTAAACTGCATGTGCTAGTCTTCTTAGCTTATACATTATACCTGTTAATGTGACATGTCTTCCTGTATTTAGTACATAGTACATCTGTCTATTAAGCATGTCCTTACATAAAACTATTGTTTTTTCGTATCCCACATCAATCAACATGACGAGACACCTTTAGTATATGCAGTGCGATATTAGTTGCATCTTTCATATGATTTATAGCATGCGCTGCTTCTAATTTGTTGAAATTCCATTTATGATGGGATGCTTTTAACTTGGCAGAGTCATATTGGTTGCATCTTTCATGTGGTGTCTAGCTTACATTGCTTCTTATTTGCTGGACTGGTTTCTGCTTAGTTTAGACAAACAGTTGTGAACATGCCATGTCGTCCTGTTTTTCATACATATTCCATCCTGGTATCATGTGTTTGCCTTACATCAAAGTAGTGATTTTCATTATCATGCATGAATGAGTTCTGAAGAGAGAATATTATTGCTTTTTCTTGTCGGTTTTACTTGACAATTCAAAATCAATAAAGCGGAAGGAAGTTAGCAAGGCAGCGGATAAAGGTGCTCCTTCTGAACGGAGGGCCTTTACAGTTTCTACTCCTCCACACCCCCGAGATGATTTCCAAGACAACACATGCATAGACACTCAACAAAGTTGTGTTTATGATGAGCACGTCTCCCCTAGTGCAGCATAACCGGTGCTCCCTCTAACTTGGCACTACTATATGTGGTTGAATGTTATGTGTGATGTCTAGCTTGTATTGCTTCTAATTTTGTTGAATTTCATCTGCTTACTTTACACATTATACTTGAATAAGACACGTGTTCCTATTTCTAGAACATACAATATCTGTCTATCACACCATGTTCTTACATCAAATTACTACTGTTGTGTAACCTGCAACAATCACTTATCATAAGACACGTTTGACTTTGGAGTGTGATATAGGTTACATCTCACATTCTTTTCTAGCTTGTACTACTAATTTGTTGAAATGGCACTTATGACGAGACAGTTTTAACTTGGTAGAGTGATATTCGTTGCATCTTTCATATGGTGTCTAGCTTTCATTGCTTCTAATTTGATGAAATGCCTTCTCCTTAGTTTACACATCATAAGCTGTGAATATGCAATGCTGTGAATATGCAATGGCACTAATGACGAGAGACCTCTAACATGGTAGTGTGATGTTGTTTGCATCTTACATATGATTTATTTCCTGTACTGCTTCACATTTATTTAAACGCCATTTATGATGAGACACTGTTAACTTGGTAGAGCGATATTTGTAGCATCTTTCATATGGTGTCTACCTTCCATTGCATTGCTTCTAATTTGGTGAAATGTCTTCTTCTTAGTTTACACATCATAGTTCTGGTTATCTCTTTCGTCCTGTTTTTCATGCATATTACATCCTCCTATCATGTGGTTGTCTAACATCAAAGTTCAGTTCGTTTGCATCACGCATCAATTTGTTCTGAAGAACTAAATTGTTATTCATTTTTCTTGTCGGCTTGACTTAACATGACACAGAGAAAGAGGAAGAAACACAGAATGGCAGGGAATGAGAAGCGGATGAATCCTGCAGATTCTGCTGGTACTGATGGTGCAATAGAAGGTCAAAGTCCAGCGGAAAATTCTACAAACATGGCATCCCATGCTACATGAGTTGCAAAAAAAGCCAAACAGAAACAAGTAGCTGCCACCAAACAAGCAGAGACAGCCCTAGTTCTTGCAACACCTACCATAGTACTACCAGTTGCACGACTTACTCATGCGTCAACTGAGCTACCAGCACGTTCCCAAGCTCCCTTGACACCTGACACTACTTCCCAAGCACTCTTGACACGAGATGAGTTGGCAATATCAGATGAACCTTGTGAGCTTCAATAGCAAGAAGGTAGTTGCTGGAGTCAACTTACAGTTGGATGCTTCTTTATATGTAGTCTCACAGTTTGATGTACACTAACACTTCCTATGTTCGTTGTTGAACTAGCACCTAGGCGCAAGAGGAAACAAACATCAGGTATAATGCTCGATAGTTTAACTAAATCTAGAGGAGGAAGAATGGAGATCCGTTTTGAGGCAGGTTTAAAAAGGCCACATGATGCTACAGAGTCAGCCAAGTTAGTATCAGAGGCAGTGGTTGCCGTTAGGTGTCATGTATGTATCCTCCCAACATGGATTCAGTACAGGAATGACAAAGACGAAACCCAGTTCAACACCTTCCTCAACCATTTATCTATAAGTATGGTTATGTATGGAAACTAGTAATATCGTCTTGCTCTGTCCCATACTTTCTAGGTTGCTGATAATGAGACTCCCATAATTTTCAACAGATGAGGTTCAAGTTGGATAGCCAAGATGATGCAACCAGACAAGCTTGCACCCATGTTTTCAAGTCTGCTTTGCGACAGTATCGGTATAACTTGAGGAAAACTCACTTTGAAGGCAAGGCTAACAGTGAACTTTCCCAAACATCTCCAGTGGAAAATATATCGGATGAAGACTGGAGGGGCCTTGTTAAACACTGGTCTGATCCAAAGTATCAGGTACATTATATATATGTGATGAGATCACATGTTGAAGTCCTATTTACGCATGTGCCACACAAATCTATCTTCTTGTAGGTGAACTGTTCAAAGAACAAGGCCAACCGTATGAAAGTGAAATTCCAACAGACGACAGGATCTCGTAGCTATATTGCACACTGCGAGGCTCTTGTAATTAGTTGTTATTTCACTCTTTTTGATGTACCATATTATTAGATCTATATTGACTTGTTCGAAATGCAGAGGAAAGCCCGCAAGGACCAAAAAGTACCTGAACCAAATGATGTGGAAATCTTCAAGGACTGTCGCACCAGCAAGAAGAAGGGAATGACTACACCAGTCAAAGCTGCTGTTATAAGTCCTTAATCCTCATGCCTTTTAACTACTACTTACTCTGACTTGTGCCTTGAACTGCATGGTTTGCAGCCAATGTCTATTACTTTTTTCAATTTTATACACAATTGTCTTAGCGTATCATTGCACCTTACAAGGTTTAAAAGAGAGGAGTGATGTTCCTTTGATCTTGACCCGTAATCTAGTGCCGTGCTGGACTTGCCCACACAACGTTACAATTGCCTGTTTTTCTATTCTCAGTTGTTTTGTGATATGAATGATGTCATACTATGCTTACCATATTATACACTTCATTTCTTTATCCTTAGCCCTCAATACAATGTGAAGAAATAGACAATACATTAGCGATGGTACATGGTCATATGTTTGGAACCTGGTTTTATTATGTACTTTGCAATGAAATACAACTAATATTTTACATGGGTTCACCAGAATAAGTTCTGTATATAGGCCAAAGCTATTTTGTTTGGTTTTGCTGCCTCCTTAATATCTTCTGTTCTGGTACTACTAATGTAAAACCTCAACTTTTCAGCGAGCTATGGAAAAAATGGTGGAACCGCCACCTTCTGAAGGTGGCGAGGCAACTATAACCGCAATGTTAGCTCTTGCTGCAGTGGGTCAGTACCTGTCCACTAACAGTGCCAAAAGCACGTTCCTGCGTAATACTGGGTTGGTTGTTAAGGCAATATCGTCCAAACTGCCTCATGATCAAGATATGCAAGCTCAAAGCAATGTTGTATCTGTGCTCCAGACACAAGTTCATTCCCTAACAGAGACCCTTTGTGAAACAAGGAGATACATTGCTCAATGTCATCAAGATATGCATGGTTTTGAAACCAGACTATCAGACATTTTCTATGTTGTTCAGGAGCCTAGGGGAAATGAAGGTGAGGGTTATGGCGCTCCATCGGACAATACATCATGAAAACGTAACAGTCAGGTCAAATGAACTGAGCTTCTGAACTTATGGTGGTGCATTTATCTGCTAGATCTTAAGTTTTATGCCAACCTTCCTTTTGTTATATAGTTGTAATTTTGTTTTGGTGCGATACAAAATTTATTCTTAACGTGCAGCCACCGGCTGAAGAAAACAGCAAGCCATTTTTGTATAGTGTAGGGTGTTCCCTATATTTGCACTGGTGGCGATCTTTGATGTCGAGTGGATGTAATCTATGCAATCGCCTTAATAGCCTAGCGTTAGTTACGGCCTTATTTATTTCCTAGTCTTCTTTTTCCCTAGTTTGCTAGTGGCCGCAACTACCATGGGCCATATACGGGCCGTAGGATCCATGGGTCTCCTACGAGCTGTCGATAAATGGGCCTGTAATCGGTGGGCCTTGGGCCGTCGGATAAATGGGTCTACATGGGCCGTAATCGGGCGTAATTGGTATCGGCCCAGCACGGTAACAGGCCGTTAACAGGCCGTAGGACAGCAAAGGCTTAATTCTGTCACAGGCATAACGGGTCATTAATGGGCCAGAATATAGGACGGGCTGGAAACGGCGCAACGGGTTAATAGGCCAGAAACGGGCCGACTCTTGCCATGGGCCGAATTTGGCCCATTAGGGTAACATGCCAGTAACGGGCCGACTCTTGCCATGGGCCGAATTTGGCCCATTAGGTGAACAGGCCAGTAACGGGCCGACTCTTGCCATGGGCCGAATTTGGCCCATTAGGAGAACAGGCCAGTAACGGGCCGGAAGTATTCGAGGGCCGAAAAGGAGCCCAAGAACGTATGGGCCGTCAATAGGCCGAAAGCTAACACGGGCTGGAAACGGCCCATGTAAATCACGGGCCGTTAACGGGTATAAAGAAAATTACTGTTCATTATGGGCTAGAGTCACCGTGGGCCTGTAAAGGGCCGAAAGATACGAAGGCCTCATATGGGCCGAAAGACGTCGTGGGCCATACATGGGCCGAAAGTGAAATGGGCTGGTGTTATATTCGACGGCCCACATGACGTTGTTGGGCCGATTTCCTTTAGGACCTAATGGGCCGTGAGTTAACGGGCCATAAAATGGGCTATTTGCGAAGAGACCGTTAGCAGGCTTTTCATGGGCTAGCCCGTTAACTTTTGACCAAGTCAAACGGGCTGGCTTTGTAAGCTAAATGGGCCAGTGGTGGGCCATGGCACGTGTCGACATATCATAGGCGCCTATCTGACCCACTGACGAGCTGACACGTGTTTCGTTCGGCCAATAAGAATTTTACACGTGGAAATTTCCCATTGGTCGGGGCTGTTAACGGGTTATCGGATCCAAAACCCGACCCGATAGCTTAACGGCGTTCCGTTACGGTGGATGCCACGTGTCGGTCACCCTTGACGAAAGCACTTCTGTGACGTGTGATTTATCGTCATGGAAGTGGACACTTCTGTGATGATAATTTTGGTAATGTCATGGAACACTTCTACGACAGCACAGGTATGACTATCTTGATTCTGTCATAAATTTGTCATGGATGTACATGCATGACAAAAAAAGCGACCTACTGTGACAAACACGTGTCATCACGAAAGTGTATATTTTTTTGTAGTGAAGCCCGACGTCGCCGAGCGCTTCACGCTGGGGGTCCTGCGTTATCCAGTGACCATCCACGTGACACGCTCCACGGACTTCCATCTGCCTGCTCCGACGCCGCCACCGCCGCCCCCCTCTGACGATGGCAACCCCTTCGACGTGCCCCCGTCGCCGCCGTGCCCTGCCGCCTGGCCGCGTCACTACGACTTTCCATGTCGGCTCGAAAGCTCTGGTGATGCGCGCCGTCCCCGCCCTGGCCCTGACAACTCTAGCGTCGGTCCGCGTTCTTGTCGGCGGCGCCACCCCCGCCTCCTGCCTCCGACTGGCACGGGATCCTTGGAGCCCACCCACTGCATGCTGACGCTCCTCCCTGGGCCCATGCAAAAAGCCGCCTTGACCACCACTCGGGCAGCGCGACCCGGTCTCCCGCCCCGGCTGTGCCCGCGCGGCCCACCCCCATACTGCTGCTGCTCACATACTGGCCCCACCAAGATATGGATGGATATTCCTCCCTTGGCCGCATAGCTTGCAAGACTTCCATGGCCCCACCCTCGCTCCATGACAAGGAGGATGCTGGCCCGGGCCAGGCCTCCCCGACCAACGGGCGGTCAGCGGATCAGGAGAGCGTGATTCCCCCTCTTCCTGATTCACCACATGCGGATGCAGATCCCGAGGCTTCCTCTTGCATGATAGCCCTGCTTTCCCCTGGTGCCGCATTGTCGCCGACCCCACCATCCCCCGCTACATGCACACGCTCTCCCAGCCAGCTCTCTGCTGCGGCCACCCCCTTCCTGCTAGGTGTCCAAGCCCTACTCGCCCCAGCCTCGCTGGACCATGCAGGCACACTTCAGCTACTCCCGACGACTGCACTCTGCAGGATTTCACCCTTGGGATCCAACACCGCGACGCGCTGGTTCTTCCCACTCCTGGACCCAAGAGGAAGAGAAAGGAGCTCCCACCCAACTTTACCCCGAGAAGGAGTCACCGGATTGCAAAGAATGGCCGTGGACTAGACTCTGAAGCAAAGGCCAAGAGGGTGCTCCTACTTCGGCTCGGCCTTGTCCACGATGGCGAGCCTATATCCTCCGCTGCCATGGAGTGATACGGCAAGCTCTTTGAGCAGCCCCTTGCAGAGGACGTTGTCCGTGCCTTTGCGGATTACTACGGCTGGCACATCCCCGTCGGCACCTTGGCCGGCAACACCCCCTCGGCGGCGCGCAGCATTGCCGCGAACTAGCTCCGCTCCGCCGCTACCCACGGACCCCTCTCCTTCATATGGATTGTAATCTTAAGATTGTTTTCTGGAACGTCTGCAGTCTCAACTGCAGGGCCAAATGGTAACGCCATGCGCTCCGTTATTGCTTCGGTTTCTCCCACCATCGTGTGTCTCCAAGAGACCAAGCTCGACTCGGTCTCCTTGCCGCTCGTCATCGATACCCTTGGCCCCTGCTTTGCTGACTTCTTCTCCCTACCAGATACTGGCACCCGTGGCGGAATTCTACTCGCTTGGAACCATAACGAGATCTCCATATCTAGCCCTTACATTGGGCAGCACCACATCACTGCCCTTGTCTCTACCATCACCGGTGTGCACCCTTGGTGGATTTCTGGTGTGTATGGCCCGCAAGAGGATGATGAGAAGATTCTATTCCTCCAAGATTTACAGGAGACTCGGGAGTCTTATGCCTGCCCTTGGCTGCTTGGCGGTGATTTCAGCCTCGTTTCTTCCATTGAAGATAAGAGCAATGGGCCCATCAATAGACACACCTCGAGCCGCTTCCGCGGGTTCATCGCGGACATGGAGCTTCGGGGTGTATACATGCATGGCCGCCGCTACACTTGGTCCAGCGAACGAGACTCTCCAACCCTTGTGCGCAACGACAGATTCATCTACACTTCCAACCAGGACACCTCACAGCCTCACGCTCACCTTCAGTGCCTTGCCACAATTGTCTCCGATCACTGCCAGCTGTTCCTAGACTGTTCCCCGCTCCAAGCAGGCCCTAAACGATTCCACTTCGAGCGATTCTAGATCAAACTCGACAGCTTCTAGGAGATGGTGGCGGATGACTGGGCCGGCGTCCATGACCCAGACCACTTTTGGTGTGTTTACCTCCGCCTCAAGCACATCGCGCGCCGCCTCCAGAGCTGGGGTGCGCGTACCATCGGTCATGTTTCACTTCAGCTCTTGATCGCGTGCGAGCTCATGGCTCGGCTGGATGCGGCGCAAGACTACCGTCCTCTCTCCCCCTTAGAAACCTGGCTGCGCAGAAATCTCAAGCGCGCGTATCTGGGGCTGGCCTCACTAGAGAGGTCCATTGCCCGTGAGCGGGTCAGGTTCAGCTGGCTCAAGGAGGGCCAAACCAACACTATGTTTCTGAAGATGCACGCAGCCAACATGCATCACAAAAACCACATCTTCTCTCTGCGGCTTGATAACACAACTGTCCACGACGAGCAAGGCATGGCAGAAGCTCCGTTCCACCACTTCTCCTCCCTCTTTGGGTCATACTCACCTCGGGAATTCTCCATCAACCTTGACCAGATTGACGACTGATCCTTTGATTTGGCCGATCTTGAGCACCCATTCACAGAAGATGAAATCCTCAAAGCAATGCGAGCGCTCCCCTGTGGCAAAGCTCCGGGCCCCGACGGCTTCACCGCGGAATTCCTCGTTGCCTGTTGGGACATGATCAAGGCCGACATCTGCGAGGTGTTTGACAATTTTTACTCCATGAACGGGCGCAGCCTGCAGCGTCTCAACGAGGCCCTCATCACCCTCCTGCCGAAAAAACAAGATGCCTCCGCCCACTCGGACTACCGGCCCATCAGCTTGATCCACCTAATTGCCAAGTTCATCGCCAAAGTCCTCTCGCTCCGACTCGCTCCTCGTCTGAGCCAGCTCGTGTCCACTAACAAGAGCGCATTCATCGCCGGCCGCTATGTTCACGACAACTTCATGCTTGTCCAACAGACCGCTCGCCAGCTGCACAACTTGCGGGCGCCTAGGGTGCTCCTCAAGCTCGACATAGCGCGCACTTTTGACACGGTGAAAGGACCACGATGTCGCCTAGAGGGGGTTGAATAGGCGTTTTAAAATCTTTTACGGATTTGGCTATATCCTAATGCGGAAATAAACTAAGAGGATACTTTTCAAGCACAAATCCTAAATATACTAGGCTAACTAAGTGCACCAAAAACTTAGGATAAACAAGATGAGAACAGCAAGGATATGAGTAAGCACAAGTAAGTCACACAAACTTACTCAATGCATATCACGAGATATGGAAATGAATAATACACACAACCACAAGTAAGCAATAAAAGCTTACACAAATTGTATCACAATATATCGAATTGAATGATACAAGCAAACTCAAGTAAGCACTACAAGCTTAAACAAGTTATGTCACAAGATATGGAAATGAATGTTACAAGCTAGCAATTCACACTAAGCATAAGATAGAACAATAGTAGAAAATACGAATTGCGAATATAAAGTGTAGGCCTAAATAATCTCTTCAAGGGAATGGTCAACACAATATAATGAGGACAGCAAGATATAGTGAATGCACGGTCAAGTGACCAAAGTAAACCACAAGTAAGGAGTTAGGGTTAGGGATAACCAACGTCACGAAGACGAGGATGTATCCCGATGTTCACTTCCTTGGAGGGAAGCTAGTCACCGTTAGAGAGGTGGATGTTACCACGAAGGCACACCAACGCCATGAAGGCTCACCCTATTCTCCTTGAGATATCACCACGAAGGCGATTCTCATCCACTAGTGGTAGACCTTGAGGCGGCCTCCAAACCTTCACAAACTTTCCGGGGGACAAATCACAAGTTGATTCCTCACCGGAGCACTCCTACCGCCTAGGAGTCTCCAACCTCCAAGAGTAACAAGAACAAAGGGGAAATGCTCAAGACTTGCTCAAATCACGAATTCCTTTGGTCAAGAGAGGGAGAGGGAGTGGATCTATCACTTGATTGGAAAAACTCTCAAGAACTCTCAGGAATCTCTCCGGGATCTAAGATTTGGTGTAGGAGAAATGAGAGGGAGCCACTTGTGTTCTTGGGGCGATTTGGGATCAAGTGGTCAACCCTCTACCGTATTAGTAGAGGGATATATATAGAGGGCCTAGAAAACTAGCCGTTTGTGAGTAAGTGATAGCGTCGGGCTGGACATCCGGGCAAGTGCCGGACATCCGGCGGGCACAACCAACATATGAAAACAGGTTCTGGAATTTGCGGGCCGGATTTCCGGGAGGATCCCGGACATCCGGGGCGACCCGGAAGCCCGGACATTCGGCCAAGTCCCGGATGTCCGGCCATTAAAAAAACAGCAGGAACCCCAAAACTGAAACATGCATAACTTTCACATACGGACTCCGATTTTGATGATCTTGGACTTGTTCTGAAGCTATGGAAAAGCTCCAGGTCCTCACATAGAGAACCACCCAAGATAATCCAAAATTGAGGGTGCAAAGCATGCAAGGGTTATACATATACTTTGGGGAACCTAGTTGGCTTTGGATTTTCTTTTGAGATATGTAGGCATATTGTATTTGTATTGGATAGGAGTGAAATATGCCTATGTTGGAATATGATGTGAGAAGAATAGAAATAGATGATGTTGACTTGAGCAAATCCATCACTTACCCCTTTGATCCCCTCTTAATAGCGCGGGATCCCTATAACTCAAGAATCATAAAAGAACTATACTAGATAGCTACCGGAAACTCATTCTTGAGCATATATCATTTTCGATGGTCATCGATCCTCACATCTAAAGCCAAAGGAACTAATACCTTTGACTAGCGCCTTTCACTTGAGCTTTATATTGATGTTTCTTCATGGCTCAAGTTGAAGGCAAGACATTGGAGAAGTCTTCAAGTAGCTCCCCCATGCACAATGTGGAAAGCTTTGCTTTGCATTCATCTTTACTTGTCCATCAGCATTAATTACTTGATGACATACTTTGATGAGCATCAAGCTTTCTTATAAGCACCAAGCTCATGAGAATTACCTAACCCACATAACATAAACAACACATAGTACGGGTTAGTACACAAAGCGCAATCAATAAATTCTTACCATACCACAAGATCTCATGTGGCACATGATATGCGCTTGTGTGTTGACCATCTTAGAGGTCAATCTTTGATCTTTATCTTGGTCAACATTTATCTTTGCTCCATGATTAATATTGATGTCTTGAAGGCCCTATTGATATCTTCACTATGCTTCATTTCTTCAAGACATAATAACCAATATCTCAATTCACCATGACCATATCAAGTTTCTCCTTGAATAACATATTGGACATCATTTTCTCGTTCTCATGCTCAGGGCCGGCCCTGTGGAGGGGCAGGGGGCGGCCGCCACGAGCCCCCAAAATCGAGGGGGCCCTCCCCGGTGTACACACATGTAGGCAGCAGCAGCGAGTCAGGGTCTCAGGGAGGATGAGTCAGCGGTCGATTCATTTCATTTAGTACGTAGATAGACGTAGAGAAAAAAGGAACTGATTGATCCCTTTCTATTCGTTCGATTTAGTACGTGCACGGTCTAAAAAGGAATTAATTGATCCTTTCCCGATTGGTTTCTAGGTTAATATGTGCATGTCAAAAAAAATGATTGATTCCTTCCTATTCCATCACACACATTCATGCAGTGATTCACAATTTCCCACCGGCCGCCGAAGCTTTGTTTCTTGCAGGATCACGACTGTGCGCTCGGCGCCCCCTTTTCCCTTTTCTCCTAAAAATCAAATTTTCATTGCTACTCATATTGTTCTACATCCATCAACGATCTGACCCTCTAAGTCAGGTGCGTCCGCCAATTTCATATTGGAGTAGCCAGGGAGGATGAGTAATTCAGTCAGGTGCGTCCGCCGATTTCATTTTCTCGGCGGTCGGTGCAACCTCGCTTTGCTCTCCATCCATCAACGATCCAACCCTCTAAGGTAATATCTTGTATTCATATTGTTGTTCCTAGTTTACTAGATGAACAGCCCGCACATTGGCACTTTACAACAATTGTCAATTAATGTAATTTTTTCCTTTATTTTTCAGCATTGTGTCTGATCATGTCGTCCAGAAGAAAGTATACATCTGGTAGCGATAAAGGAAAAGGAAGAAGGTGTGGATGACTTGGTACAATTACAACATGGAAATATTCATGGCAAAAGTGCTTGTCAAGAAGAAATCCTAGAAGCTGAGAAGGCTTTCGAAGTTAAATATTTATTTTGTTTTGGTTGATATGACACTCACTTCTTTGAAAGGTAAATTTTAGAAACTCATGTTGTTTAAAGATATGTTTGGATTATTATTGGGCTTGGGCACCCTGAAGCCATTAAATGAATTAAACCTCAAGACTATTGCACAAAATTTGTTCAAACTTTTTCTATTGATGGTTCATGAGATGTAGAGGTATATGATCT
Organism: Triticum aestivum; assembly: GCF_018294505.1. Taxonomy (NCBI): domain Eukaryota; kingdom Viridiplantae; phylum Streptophyta; class Magnoliopsida; order Poales; family Poaceae; genus Triticum; species Triticum aestivum. The sequence continues at coordinate 292,209,714 of NC_057794.1, read as the reverse complement.
TATTTTTTAATTAAAGATTATGATATTCACTTTGCAAGATGATGTACCATCTGCCATGGATATTTTCGAGCATGTCAATGAGATGATTTTTATCCTAATATCTCCATTCCTTGTCGGATCTTATTTACCACGCCAGGGTTTTCAAAGTTGAAATGACTGAAGAACTATTTGAGATAAACAATGGATCATAGAGGTTAATTAAATAGTTTGGTAACACTATGCGTCGAGGAGAAAGAATTGGATGATATTGACATTGACCCCATCATAATTGACTTTGAAATGTTAGAAGAAAAATTTAAGGTAATATGTATAAATTATTTGAGATGCATACTTTTTTTCATGCATTTAAGTGTTATTGATAATATTTTCTATACATGTATATTCATTTTTATTGTTATGAAATCTATATTAAGGGCCCCGAATTTTAGTCTCGCCCCGGGCCCCCAAAATCTTAGGACCGGCCCTGCTCATGCTCCAACATAGTATCTTGAGAGGCACAATGAATTCTTCACTTGAATTACTTGCTTCAAGACATAATAATCCATGACTCAACATATGAGCTCATATTGATCCTATCTTCAAGCATATGTAGAATTCTTCTCTTTAATCATTCTCCCAATATCTTGATCCATCATGGTTCAACCCATAAGCCTTGATGCATGCACAACAATATGTATATGGCATTCATTTCAAATCCATTCTATATCCTTCTTGCATCACCATGGAAGAAACATCCTTTAGTTCATCCAATATTCTGCATGCATTGGAAATGGAACTTTCCTTCAAATGTATAACTCAATGCAAACATTAGTCCATTAGGATTGTCATCAATTACCAAAACCACACATGGGGACTACATGTACTTTCAATCTCCCCCATTTTGGTAATTGATGACAATCTCAATAAGAGGGTTTATATAATGAATTTTAACACAAGTATGCAATTTATCGGAGGATAAATTGTATACTTGAGATAGTATTGATAGAATCAAGTGTCACAAAGATACTTGAGTTTATCAGGCTTAGTGTACTAACATCGAAACACTACACAAGTATTTGATGTTAGTGGAACCACAATATATAGAGCAAGCTCCCCCACAATATATTCATGTGTGAATGAACTTTGGATTTCCTTGCATATATTGGTTGGCATACACTAGGTGGAGTGTTCTCTATATATTCATTCATGCAACAAACATATATAACCAGGGTAGATAAGCATGAGTGACAACAAGCACTTACAAAAATACTTATCTTAAACCCTCTAAACTTCTCCCCCATTGTCCACAAATGCCAAAATGGATGCAAAAATCTAGAGGACTAATATAGTATGAGTTCCTCCTTAATGTGTGCATATCGCAAAAATGTGAGTGAAATCAAATGCACATATTCAATGATGAAAATTTTGAGGAGCTCAACCCATATTTAGGATCTAGAATGCAACAAGATAGTATGATATGAAAATAAGATTAAACATGGGAGGAAAACATTCAAAAGATCCAAAGAACATATTTTGGACAAGATAAAATAGGAATATCCAATGTGATCATCAGGTCAAGTATGGTCCAAAATACATCCAAAACACATGAGTGCGCAAGGATATATGCAATGCATATAAGCACTCACGACTCAACCTCTTACCGAAGCCACACCACACAAAGTGGATGGCAAGGAATAAATGATATCAAGGAAATATATGGACTTTCTTATGTATAAAACTTTCTAAGTGGCCAATAATAATCATGATATGTATCCACAAACAAACCCGTATACACAAAAAAGGTTGTAATTGATAAGAACATGATATCCATGGGTGAATCCACTATTATACAGCTTTGAGCCTAGCATAAGAGCAAGACACATGGCACAAAGTATTAATAAATTGATCTCATTTGCATAACACAAAGTGACGCAAGAAATCAAAAGATCTGACGAGCCATAAGGATAAAAGAATATTATGATTTGAGCAAAGGAGTGTTCTAAGGAAAATAGAGAAGCTCCCCATGATTTGTGCATTATTTAGATTTTTTTATTTGGATATAAGTCCACAAAATAGGATCATCATTCACCCAAAATCAATACGAACACAAAGAAATTGCAAGCAAGCATAGGTAACAAAAGAAGCCTAGCAATTGCAACAAACATATGGTTGAGCAACATGTAAATGAGGCAACCTAATAATAGGCATAACCAAAACGATGTGTGTGAGTCACGTCAAAGCACTTGAGAAGACTAATATAAGGATGAGAATTAAGCATCAACATAGTCTTGAGTAAATGAGATTCAAGGTTCCAGACATGTCCTTCCCACACACACGAACTTAAGCAAGTGACACACACATCAAGCAAATGGGTTTCACAAGCTCACTAATAGCAAATTAAAAATCAAAGCTTGTGACAACCCATGGTGAAGATAGGAAATAATAGGCTTGTCAAGACAAGCACGAGGACAACAAACTTCACCAAACATGAGTGGACTAAAATGCAAAGCAACAATTGGAGTATCTTTAATCAAACGATTTTCCGAATATGATTTTGAAGATAACCATGGGAAAACCCGCACAAGAATGCCATATATAAACAAGGCATTGCATGCCACAGAGATATAAGATAATCTCAAATATATTATAGGTGGCATCCCATAATTGTTCACATTTAGCAAGGATTGTGATATGCACAAAGCATATCACTCCCCCATAATGTGGTGATCCATTAATATCTCAAAAGAGCCCAATAAGATGCAACTAAAATGCAATGAAGGCTCGAGACTACACACACAAATATATGACGTGCATTGCAACCTACACATGCTAGATAAAACAAATCAAACATATTAGGAGACACAACATATACAAACATATGCTAGGTACAAAACCTAAACATGCATGGGGCTAGTAACTTTCAATGTACACAATATAAATACAAGTTACCGCCACAAGGAGCATTGGAATCACAAATATGATGATAATTCATTTGACTTGGTTTGAACCATAATGAATGGTGAGAATCATTTTTCTTCATGAACTAGCCAAGTCTCCAATGCCCTCCACACACCTATTGATCAAGTTTGAGCTCGATGGTCCCCAACCACGTTGGGTCCTAAGAAGTTAGTAACAATAGGCTTGGCAACCCAAACGGTATTATCCACTTTCAAACCACTTTGGGCACCAACATACTTGGCAAACATATTACCATCAATATCCTTCCTAAGTGAATAATGATCATTGATAATTGGAGGCTTAGAGATGTTACCGTTGAGACATGATGAAGCTATGTGTCCCTTCTTACGGCAAATATAGCAACATGTACTCCCCCTTCTCTTCTTCTTTACTTTCTCAACTTGGGAAGTAATAACATGTTTCATCATGGATAGTGGCCGTTCTTCAACTTGAGGTTGAACTTGAGATTGAGCTTGAAGCCGCTTCCCATGTAGCTTCCCTTTATAAGCCTTTTTCTTCAATGGACAAGATCTCACGTGATGTCCAACCTTTTTGCACTTAAAGCAAGAAATGTTGGACTCGTTCTTGGCTTGGTCTTGCCCCCTTTTCTTGTTCATGGATTTCTTCTTGTTGGAGTGAAAACTATGTCCATCATCGCACTTTTCCAAGTCTTTCTTCAAACTAGTAACTTGGGCCTTGAGCTCATTAATTTCCTCTAAATGGTTAGTTTCAAGACTAGAAACAAGAGGACTAGTGGAAGTAGAAACTTCATGGTTAGAGCAACAAGACAAGGTAAGAAATTCATCATGAGGTGTACCAATATCATGTAGAGAGGAATTGCAAGGACTAGCACATGGAAATAAGGCATTTTGAGTAGAAGATGTGCTAATATCCACATGAGACTCACACGATTTTACCTTCGTGAACATAGCCTCATGAGCTAACTTTAGCCCATCATGAGAGATTAGAAGATCCTCATGAGTGCTCGAGAGCTTTTCATAACTTTCTTCCAATTTCCCATAATTGCTAGTTAGCAAATCAAGTTGAGTCCTTAGCTCAACATTTTCTTTCAACATCGGTGCTTCACACAAGATAGAGTTAGTAGCACAATCATCATTATCAATATGCGAGGAGCATGTAGAAACTAGAGACTCCACATGAGTAGCTTGAAGTTCCTCATGAGACTTAGAGAGTTTGGTGAGCTCTCCTTTGACATTCTTGTAGCTAAGGTCAAGGTGATCAAAATCCTCTTTAAGTTTACAATGAGTAACTTCAATCTCTTCTTTTAAAGACCTCAAGTCACTAAGACATTGATGAGCCTTAGCAAGTTCATGTTCAAGTTGTTCACTTTTCGCTTGCTCGTTAATAAATAAGTCATTACGTTTTTGAAAGCAAGCAAGAACATCTTGGAACCTTTTATAACTGTTATCTTTAGCTCTATGAAGAGTTTTCCCAATCTCATAGAGATTTTGAGTCAAGTCATCATCATCATCCTCATTACAACTATCATCAGTATCACTAAGAGAAGATGATACCTCGTCATTACCTCTTGCCATGAGGCACATGTGAACAAAGGGGGGTGATGATGATTCTTTTGGAGAAGAGGGTTCTTCATGAATCAAGCATGCCTCATCTTTCTTGATTTCCTCTACATGGTTAGTCATAGAACAACTAGAGGAAACCAAATCATTTCTATCATGGCAACATGGGAGATCAAGCATATCATCAGAAATGAGCTTACCACCATCATCACAAGATATTTCTTCACTCACCTTGTCATTACCTTGTGGCACGCCACATGATGGTGAAGTGGAAGATATTGAAGTGTCCAAGTAATTGGAGGTGGAAGCAATATAGAGTTCTTCATGATTTAAAAATGTGGAGAAATCCTCCATTAACTCCCCGAAAAGAATATTGTCTTCATCATGATTGGACCCACCATATGTATCTTCAAGTTTGGTCCAAGCCTCATGAGCCGACTTGCAAGTCAAGATTTCCTTAAACACTTCGACGGATATAGCTTGGTGAATGGCACTCAAAACTTGACTATCAAGATGCATATCCTCAAGTGATGGAGATTGTCCATCCTTTAGATTTGAATCCCCTACAACAACAATCCGCAAAGCATTTGGACCCATGGCCCGAAAGTGACAAAGCATGTGTAATCTCCACATAATGTAATTTGTGCCATTAAAACAAAATGTGTCATCATGCACTAGTTCACTAGTCGACATCGTTACTCTCTAGGCGGTGAAGCCTAATAAGGAGAGACCGGGCTCTGATACCAATTTAAAGGACCACGATGTCACCTAGAGGGGGGTGAATAGGCGTTTTAAAATCTTTTACGAATTTGGCTATATCCTAATGCGGAAATAAACTAAGCGGATACTTTTCAAGCACAAATGCTAAATATACTAGGCTTACTAGTGCACCAACAACTTAGGATAAACAAGATGAGAACAATGAGGATATGAGTAAGCACAAGTCACACAAACTTACTCAATGAATAATACACACAACCACAAGTAAGCAATACAAGCTTACACAAATTGTATCACAATATATGGAATTGAATGATACAAGCAAACTCAAGTAAGCACTACAAGCTTACACAAGTTATGTCACAAGATATGGAAATGAATGTTACAAGCTAGCAATTCACATTAAGCATAAGATAGAACAATAGTAGAAAATACGAATTGCGAATATAAAGTGTAGGCCTAAATAATCTCTTCAAGGGAATGGTCAACACAATATAATGAGGACAGCAAGATATAGTGAATGCACGGTCAAGTGACCAAAGTAAACCACAAGTAAGGAGTTAGGGTTAGGGATAACCAAAGTCACGAAGACGAGGATGTATCCCGATGTTCACTTCCTTGGAGGGAAGCTAGTCACCATTAGAGAGGTGGATGTTACCACGAAGGCACACCAATGCCACGAAGGCTCACCCTATTCTCCTTGAGATATCACCACCAAGGCGATTCTCATCCACTAGTGGTAGACCTTGAGGCGAACTCCAAACCTTCGCAAACTTTCCGGGGGACAAATCACAAGTTGATTCCTCATCGGAGCACTCCTACCGCCTAGGAGTCTCCAACCTCCAAGAGTAACAAGAACAAAGGGGAAATGTTCAATACTTGCTCAAATCACGAATTCCTTTGGTCAAGAGAGGGAGAGGGAGTGGATCTATCACTTGATTGGAAAAACTCTCAAGAACTCTCACGAATCTCTCCGGGATCTAAGATTTGGTGTAGGAGAAGTGAGAGGGAGCCACTTGTGTTCTTGGGGCGATTTGGGATCAAGTGGTCAACCCTCTACCGGATTAGTAGTGGGATATATATAGAGGGTCTAGAAAACTAGTCGTTTGTGAGTAAGTGACAGCGCCGGGCCGGACATCCGGGCAAGGGCCAGACATCCGGGCAAGTGTCGGACATCCGGCGGGCACAACCAACATATGAAAACAGGTTCTGGAATTTGCGGGCCGGATTTCCGGGAGGATCCCGGACATCCAGAGCGACCCGGAAGCCCATACATTCGGCCAAGTCCCGGATGTCCGGCCATTAAAAAAACAGCAGGAACCCCAAAACTGAAACATGCATAACTTTCACATACGGACTCCGATTTTGATGATCTTGGGCTTGTTCTGAAGCTATGGAAAAGCTCCAGGTCCTCACATAGAGAACCACCCAAGATAATCCAAAATTGAGGGTGCAAAGCATGCAAGGGTTATACATATACTTTGGGGAACCTAGTTGGCTTTGGATTTTCTTTTGAGATATGTAGGCATATTGTATTTGTATTGGATAGGAGTGAAATATGCCTATGTTGGAATATGATGTGATAAGAATAGAAATGGATGATGTTGACTTGAGCAAATCCATCACTTACCCCTTTGATCCCCTCTTAATAGCGCGGGATCCCTATAACTCAAGAATCATAAAAGAATTATACTAGATAGCTACCGGAAACTCATTCTTGAGCATATATCCTTTTCGATGGTCATCGATCCTCACATCTAAAGCCAAAGGAACTAATACCTTTGACTAGAGACTTTCACTTGAGCTTTATATTGATGTTTCTTCATGGCTCAAGTTGAAGGCAAGACATTGGAGAAGTCTTCAAGTAGCTCCCCCATGCACAATGTGGAAAGCTTTGCTTTGCATTCATCTTTACTTGTCCATCAGCATTAATTACTTGATGACATACTTTGATGAGCATCAAGCTTTATTATAAGCACCAAGCTCATGAGAATTACCTAACCCACATAACATAAACAACACATAGTATGGGTTAGTACACAAAGCGCAATCGATAAATTCTTACCATACCACAAGATCTCATGTGGCACATGATATGCGCTTGTGTGTTGACCCATCTTAGAGGTCAATATTTGATCTTTATCTTGGTCAACATTTATCTTTGCTCCATGATTAATATTGATGTCTTGAAGGCCCTATTGATATCTTCACTATGCTTCATTTCTTCAAGACATAATAACCAATATCTCAATTCACCATGACCATATCAAGTTTCTCCTTGAATATCATATTGGACATCATTTTCTTGTTCTCATGCTCCAACATAGTATCTTGAGAGGCACAATGAATTCTTCACTTGAATTACTTGCTTCAAGACATAATAATCCATGACTCAACATATGAGCTCATATTGATCCTATCTTCAAGCATATGTAGAATTCTTCTCTTTAATCATTCTCCCAATATCTTGATCCATCATGGTTCAACCCATAAGCCTTGATGCATGCACAACAATATGTATATGGCATTCATTTCGAATCCATTTTATCTCCTTCTTGCATCACCATGGAACAAACATCCTTTAGTTCATCCAATATTCTTCATGCATTGGAAATGGAACTTTCCTTCAAATGTATAGCTCAATGCAAACATTAGTCCATTAGGATTGTCATCAATTACCAAAACCACACATGGGACTGCATGTACTTTCACACGGTCTCCTGGCCCTTCCTCATCGATGTCCTATGTCACCTGGGCTTCGGCAGGCGTTGGATTGAGTGGATCACCATCCTCCTCTCCACCTACAGCATGCGTGTCCTCATCAACGGGTCCCCCGGTCCCCCGATTGCCCTCGCCTGCGGCCTTTGACAAGGAGACCCTATCTCCCCGATGCCATTCACGATGGCCATTGATGCCCTCAACTCACTACTGGTGCATGCCCATCGGTGTGGACTTCTACAGCGACTCACCGCCCAACATGCTGCATCGAGCATATCCCTCTACGCCGACGACGTCGTTGTGTTCTGCCACCCCTGCACCCACGACATGCGAGTCATCCGTGAGCTGCCGCGCGTCTTTGGGATGGCGTCTGGGCTTTGCACTAACTTCTCGAAGTGCTCGGCCACGTCCATTCAATGTGACGATGACGAGATTTCTTGCATCCAGAGCGAACTTGCCTGCATTGGGGTTGGCTTCCCCATCATCTACCTCGGCATCCCGCTCTCCGTGCGGAAACCGTCGGCGTCATCCCTGCTGCCCATCATCGAAAGGCTGTCTAAGAAACTCTCCACATGGCGCGCAACTCTCCTCTCCCGTGGCGAATGCCTTGCCCTAGTCCGTCACGTGTTATGTGCGATCCCCTCCCACGTCATGGTTGCCATTGCCATCTTCCCTATGGTGCTCAAGAAGGTCAACTGCATCATTCGAGAGTTTCTTTGGCACGGCAGAAAGGACACTCGGAGTGGGCATGGCCCCGTCAACTGGCAGCGTGTCTCTCGCCCCCTCGAGCTTGGCGGCCTCGGGATCCAGGACCTCCACCACCAAGGCATTGCGCTGTGCGTGCATTGGCTGTGGCTTCAACGCATGGACCCCACCAGACCTTGGGCGCATCTTCATCTCCCAAGCGACCCCAACGCCTCCGCTATCTTCCGGGCCTCTACCTCCTGGGACGTCGGCGATGGCCGGACTTGCCGATTCTGGACGGACCACTGGATCAATGGCCAGGCAGTCTCCGACATCGCCCCTTCCCTCCTCCCCCTTGTTCCACGGCGCCTGGGGATGCGCACGGTGGCGGAGGCGCTCCACGGCCGCAGCTGGATCGCCGACCTTCGTGGCGCCCTGACCCCTGGTCCACTCGCCGACTACGTGCACCTGTGGAGAACGCTCCAGCCTATCATTCTCTCCAGCCTTCCTGACCGTCTGATCTGGAGATGGACCGCAAATTCCAAGTACTCGGCCAAGTCTTGCTACCTGGCCTTATACGCTGGTTCCACTGCGGCCCCATTCTGGCAACTGACGTGGAAATGATGGGCTCCCCTGCGAGTCAAGATCTTCACATGGCTCGCCGACCTCGACCGTTGCTGGAGCGCCGCCAGACTTGCTCGGCACGGCCTACCGCACAACGACCGATGTGTCATTTGTGATCAAGCTATGGAGACCATGCAACACATCATCATCGGCTGCCCTTTCTCTTGGCAAATATGGCATGATGTGCTCGCCTGGGTGCGTGCTACCACCCCCCCCCCCCTCCGACCGAAGACGAAGACTTCCTCCCCTGGTGCACGTCGGCCATCGCTGGATCCCCCTCCGGCCTTCGCATGGGCCTTGCCACGTTAGGTACGCTCACAGCTTGGTGCATCTGGAAACACCACAATCGCTGCGTGTTCGACGGCGATTCCCCCTCCACCTCAAGGTTGTTTGCATCTATTCAGGACGAGGCTAGGACCTGGGCTTGAGCTGGTGCTCGCAGACTAAGTCTATTGCTGGCATAGGTGTGTAATAACAATATCGTTGGGCCGAGCATCCCACCCTCAAAAGGCTCTGGGGCTCCTTCTTCGAGCCCGCACAACCCCCCCCCCCTGTATTCTCCCTACCTACCAATGAAATGATACGCACTTTTACGTATTCGTGGAAAAAAAAATGCTGGAATATTCCCCTCCTGGGGCATCGGGGCGGTTTTCTTAGTCCACACCATCCAATCTCGTTACTGTTGTACGCCTTGTCTACTTGACCCCTTTGTCTTCGTCCGTTCTGGTTAATCCATGCCCCACTTCCACGATGGCTTCCCTGGTCGATGACCTGTAAACCGGGCATGTCTGCGGTGCTCCTCGTGTATCGTTTTTCTGTCTTCAGTTGCTCGTCTAGTTGGGTCTTATCGACCTGGCGGGGGTTGGTCTCGTTTGTTTTCTGCCGGGCTTGTTCATCTTGTCTATCTGTATGTTTGCCTCGGATCATTCCTGTTATGCCGGGTGCTACGGTTGTTCTTCCGATTGGGTCTGGTCCTCAGGTTTCTTGCTATAGAGTTTCGCTGCTAGCTATATGGGCCGACTCAATCAGGAGCTTTCCTGTGCGTCGGATTGCTATTTGGCGCATAATGCGTCATATAGGACATCCTGCGATTTAATGATGATCACTAATAAACTACTCCCGCCGATCCGAATTATTTGTCTCAGTTTTAGTACAACCTTGTACCAAAGATTAGACAATTAAATCGGAGGGAGTACTAGGGAAAAATGATATGTCGAAGCAGTTTTTCTTGGCCAAGCTCCCTCATCCAAAGAAAGGGGAATTGTTGATTTGGGAAAAAAACTGAATGTCACATACCCGTACGCCTTAATTTTGGACCTGGTGGTATGGTTCTATGTCGCATGAACTGTAATATTTTTTTTGAGGGCGCATGAACTGTAATATTGGTGTTTGAGTAAAACACCCTCCGTCCTCGAAAAGAAGGCTTATAATAATTTTTTCACAAATCAAATGGTGTAAAATCTGACCAAGTTTGTAAAAAAGCAGAATCAACAACTACAAGACTGAATACATATAATGTAGTAAGAATGTTTTTACTGTGTACTTATTGGTACTAATTTTGCATTGTAGTTGTGGTAGTTTTTTCTATATTTTTTGAATAAAAATTTTCTACATATTTAGTAAAATATTGTACTGTTTGACTTAGACAAAATTTATAGTCCTTTTTGGAGACAGAGAGAGTACAAATTTCTGATAAAAGAAACATCTACATATCACAATAGTACATAATTCAAAATTGTACTACATATTCACAATTGTTCTCCTGAGTAAACATTTAGTATCGAGAATAATTAAATACTGAACTACATGCAGATCAGAAGATGTAACATGTAACTATCCCATTATCGACTGAAACACACTGTCATCACTCGAGATCTGATTATTCATCATCACTAAGATAAATGAAGGGGGACCCCGTGTCAGGATAGCCACTGTCGTACCCGAACTCACCAATAGGGTGCTTCAGTGCATGCATTCCTTGATTTATGCATGCGTAGCAGTGACCTAAACAACGATATGCAATTCAATACTAGATCAAAACCGTGATTTTGCAACGAACGAAGTTAAAATGATCCATATTTAGAGAACGAAAGAGAAATCAAGAAAGGCATATATATACACATACCATCATCATATGAGCTTAGTTTGTAGCAGGTATAATATTTTCTTCCATAGATCTCTTTCACTTGAGCAAAATAGGGCGTCGATGACCAATCACTGTCTGGCTTCTTCATCTTAACGGTGAAGTTGAAGTGATGGAAGGTATGGTCATAGCTCTCCACGCTGAAGCACTGATGTTGAAGCTCATCCAGGCCATACTCCACGTCCTGAAAGAAACACCTTATAAACAAAACTTGTTTTCGATTAAAATGGACAGAATAGTTAAAAATCACACATACTTTGAATTGGTCCAGCCATTTGATGTACTTCTTGAAATCCACCATGACTTCCTCGCCCATCCACTTCTTAGCATTCTCTATGATTTCTTTGCTAGACGGTTCTCCCCTACAACAGTACATTAAAACTGCTGCATATGCTTCAAAAGTTTATAAGAAAATCATAAAGGACACATACTGCACTGAATTCTCTGTTGGAGAGGCAAAGGACTTGGAGACTTCAGGAAATTTTAATTCCTCTCCTGATGACCAAAATGCTTGAGCATCCAGTTTATGCTGGGCCGGGTTGCTAAAGCCATGACTAGCGGCAATCATAGCCTCCACGACGTCAGTATATCTATGTTCGGCCAAGTACTTTAGTATCTCATGATATTCTTGTGCCATGAATCAGAACAAACCCAAAGGATCAAGAAAATGCAAAATAATAATCCGCACACCTCATGAGCCTAAGAGGCAATATATAGCAAATGTTATGCTATGCATACTTCAAAAATGTTATGCTATGCATACTTAAAAACTGTGCAATAGCATTGAGCTCCGCCTGTGCATCTCACTGATGTGCCTGTTGTTTTCTGTGTGCTCCGCCTGGTGATCTAGCTTATGCTGTTCGGTGTGAGTCTGGGAGTGTGCTGTTAGTTTCTGTTCCTATCCTGGGTGCTGCTGGCTACAGTGTCTTTGTACACCTTATTGTAAGCTGGTAACCCCAGCATAACTGTAAACTCTGATTACACGAGGGAGGCCTTACCCCTGCACAGTGCAATGCAGAGAGGCCATGTCAAACCCTTATTCTTTCTTACTTAGTTCAAACATTCTCTCAGCTGGTATATGTCTATCCAGCCTCCTGCAGACATGGCGTCTACAACACCCCACGCTGGCTGCACTAATAAGTAATAACAAGTTGTTCTGTTGTTGTTTTCCCCTTATTTGATCCATGCATATACAAGTAAAACTTTAGTGCTCTGAGGCTTTGCATTTAAAACTAACAAACTACAAACTAAATATAGCACGGGATGAACAAAAGGAAAATCATCATTACATACCAAGGATCCGATTCATCCGTAAGCTTCTCCTCCTCAACAATTTCAGAGCCAGTCTTACCTTCGGCAGTGTCATAAGCACATTCCTTGGACCTAGAGCAAAAAATGTCTGCACAATCAGTGATTATTCCAAAGCTACCATTTACTAGATATAAATAATCTTCTTGAACTAATTTTTGTGAAGTTGATGATGAATTAAACATATTTGAATTATATGCAAAACACATGAAAGAATACTAAAGGTCCATTTTTTTGCTTTGAAGCTTCTAATATAAATACTAAACAGTAACAAACAGCAACATAAGAATCGAGAGACTAAAAACTCAACAAATAAATATTAACCCATGGTTCGGGGGCTAGGCAAAAAGGAGGTCAATCCAGTGCCTGTGAGTTGAGTTAAGTGTAGGAGGTGACTGGTGGAGTGTACATGCTTTAAACTCCATGCTACTCACCTCACCAGCAACCACCTCAAACCATGACCATGATAATCGAACCAATATGCTCATTAGTCAGCAACTTTATGATAGAGGTATTGCAATAATAACCAGGCAGTATTTTCTTTAAGGAGCACTGCTGCAAAAAAAAGTTGTGTTTGCTAGTGCTAGAGGCACACTTACGGTAGAACCTTAACTGCAGGAACGTCAGTGCTGCTCACCTTGTCAGCCTTCTCCTCAACCCTGATCAGAAAATGTTGGTTGGTCTCTGGAAGTGTGGGAAAGAATTACTAGCCTCTATAAAAGAAACTAGCATTGCATACAAAATTATTTCTTCTACGAGAACTACAGTGAGAATAACCATAAACAGATATTCGGTATAAATAATCTTCTTCAACAAGTTTTCTGGAGTTGATGAATCAAACATATTTGAATGATATGCAGAACATATGAAAAAGAGTCATAATACACACATGGAGTTTCAACAAGCCAAATCCTGATTAAAATAACAAAACAATAATGGTCATACCTATCTGTTAATTCAGGTTTAGGAGGTGTGTCATTTAGCTCTAAAAATAACGGAACAATAATGGTCATACCTATCAGTTAAGTCAGGCTTAGGACGTGTGTCATTCAGCACTAGTGTCCCGAGTTCAGGTAGATTCACACTGCCAGTCACCTTGCCAGCATCCTCCTCAACCCTGATGACAACATGTTGGCCCCTGACTACGGAAATATGCGAAATATTGCTAGCTACTTTAAAAGAAACAAGAATTGCATACAAAACTATTTCTTCTATGAGAATTTAGTGCAAATAATAGCCAAAACAGATACGTTATGAAGTGCTCATGAAAATAAGCACCATACAATATTGGAACAACGAAGGAAACTTACAGTAGCTTATTTGTTGATAGTTTCTCTTCCAGGCTTCCACGTGACCAACTAAGGCGGCCTGAATATAAAACACTTTGCCGAACACGAGTAGCAGTTCCACTGGGCCTGCAATTATTGAATAGGTGAATTTATATCCCTCTAAAGCAAAACAAACATTGGTTATCATACATGGAGAACAACGGCCATCATGGCCACTCATGTGCTTATGGGGTTACAAGTTACAACCTAGATCATTATTTTGTGCTTATCAGGGTGATGTCTGGTTAACTACATGTAATAGCAGTTGAACTTTTGTCTCTCCTACTTACAAAGAATGTAAAGTTTTGTCGTCCACCTCATCCTTCGTCCAACCTTGTGTATGTTCCCCTTTCCCTTTCCATTTGATTTCTTTCCTCATGTCATTCGTTTTTTTCCTCCGGTTTCTCTGAAAACTATCTTAAGTGCCACACCTTTTATTGACTTGCAAGTAAAATTATGTTTTCTGCCTACCAGATAAAATCATATTTTCTTACACAATCATATTAGTAGGGACAGGTAAATCACACACTAACTGTTGGAATTATGTGTCCTGCAACTATATTCAAATTAATTACTTGGAATTGTTAAATATTCGGAATACCTCATTATGAAATTATACATGTATTTGTACATGGAATTGTTTTCATGTTTATCATAGAAAATTATCACTTGTTGGAATGTACTTAAGTAACATATGCTTAAGGAAGTTGGTCGATTATCAGTGGAATACAATATACTATTTATATTGGAAAGACTACCCGGGTACACTGATGATTGGAAGGAGCTAGATCGTATAGTTAGATTACAGCGCTAATGTTGATCTACATAATTAGAGGAATTTACACTCTATTATGGCACGTTGCTCACAAGCGCGTGCTCCGGGGACAAAATGGATAGAATCCATTAAACAGACAAATATGATCGTGGTTGGTAATTTGGTCTGGAGTCTATCCTAGAAAACTAGTTGAAAAGACTAGGAATCTTATTTGTATAAGAGATGGACTCTTTGAAAAGACAATATAAGAAGGTCCCTACCCCCTAGCCTCAGATATGCGAATTGTGAGCGGCACCACGGATAAGCGCAGAGGAATTAGGGGGTAGACCGCAAACCCTAAATTTTCTATCGTTGGTATCAGAGCTAGGTTCAGCCGCCGTCACTTGAACCCAAATCCACTGCGTACTCTGTCGCGCTGGTTGTCGCCGTAATCCTCTCATCTGAGATGTTCCCCATGCCGCCACCTGAAAGGTTAACTCGATCGATTGATCAGCGCCTCCGCCTACGGGCTGCAGTGTACGTGCCAGTCAATCGAGTAGGAAAATCAAACGGGGAATAACTGATATCATTGGTATCAGAGCAAACGGAGAATAACTGATATCATTGATTTTTTTTGTAAGGATATTTGGCTCACTGGAATATTATGTCACTCTTGTTATTCAATTATTCACACAGAAGGAAATATACTTTATGGAAACTCTTTCTCCTGGAATTTTGGGAAAGAGGAACTGCAGACATGGTTTGCTAATTGAATAAATTAATGTATGGTCTTATAACAAGCTTCACATCAATGGAATAGCAGGTCATATGGTTTTCTAAATGAAGCAAGGCGGTCATCTACAAATGTAAGTGTAAAGTATTTTACATTATTATTGTATGCGTTAACATTGTTTTGTTTGCAATGGTAAGTCACATTGATGGAAGTGGAAGCTTGGTCATTTTTTAACTTTCATATGAAAGGAACATTTAAAATATCCTATGTTTTATGAGTGGAAATACATAGAAAATATTTTGAAGTGTTTCTCTATGGAAAATTGCAAATCTGTTAAAATACCTTTGATAAAGGGTATCATACTCAGTGAGGAATTATATTTGAACTCCTGAGGAAAATAGAATAATAAATGATACTGGAATTCATATGTATCTTCATTGTATTATCATACCTTAGCTACCGGAATTTATGCTGCATTCAAGCAGTGGAATGAAAGACGGGCAGCTAAGGGAATCTCACACATTATAGAAGATTATGGAAAGTGCATCACAACCTGTCTGTAAGGGCATATTTATCCCTAAGTGTTTTGGTGATTGATGACAACGCATTTGCGGACTAATCGTGTGCCTTGAGTATTCCAGACACTTCATTGCTAGGCACAAGACGATTGGGTGCCCCTCGAAGACTGATGAAGACGGCGTCTTTTCTACGTTTCTTTTTGGTGGATTTGAGTCGTAGGAAAGCCGTACTATTAAGAGGGGGTCCGCGTTGGAAAGGTTTGGGTGGAATCATCACGTACACGTCTCGTTCTTGTCCCCTCCTTTTTCCTTGGAGCTTCCTCCGTTTTCTTGCCTCCCTTGTCTGGCTGCTGTGGTTGGTTGCGGTAGTACTGCTTCATCCCACAATGCCACCGAATCAAGATTGGACTAGTAACGGTAAGCATATTGAACAAAATCAACGCCCACAACTACTTTGTGTTCTACTCGTGCATAGAAACTACGCATAGACCTAGCTCATGATGCCACTGTTGGGGAACGTAGCATAAATTCAAAATTTTCCTACGTGTCACCAAGATCTATCTATGGAGTCATCTAGCAACGAGGGAAGAGTGGATCTACATACCCTTGTAGATCGCGCGCGGAAGCGTTCAAGAGAACGGGGTTGATGGAGTCGTACTCGTCGTGATCCAAATCACCGATGATCCTAGCGCCGAACGGACGGCACCTCCGCGTTCAACACACGTACGGAGCAGCGACGTCTCCTCCTTCTTGATCCAGCAAGGGGGGAGGAGAGGTTGATGAAGATGGCTCCAACAGCAGCACGACGGCGTGGTGGTGGTGGAGCTGCAGTACTCCGGCAGGGCTTCGCCAAGCACTATGGAGGAGGAGGATGTGTTGGAGAGGGAGAGGGAGGCACCAAAGGCGTAGGTTGAGAGGCCCTCCTTCCCCCACTATATATAGGGAGCCTAGGGGGGGCGCCGGCCCTAGGAGATCCGATCTCAATCTCCTAGGGGGGGCGGCGGCCAAGGGAGGAATCCCTCCTCCCCAAGGCACCTAGGAGGTGCCTTCCCCCTTTGGGACTCTTCCTTAGGGTTTCCCCCCCACCCTAGGCGCATGGGCCCTAGGGGGAAGTGGCGCCCTAGCCCACTTTGGGCTGGATCCCTTCCCACTTCAACCCATGGGACCCTCTGGGATAGGTGTCCCCACCCGGTGGACCCCCGGGACCCTTCCGGTGGTCCCGGTACAATACCGGTGACCCCGAAACTTGTCCCGACGGCCGAAATAGCACTTCCTATATATAATTCTTTACCTCCAGACCATTCCGGAACTCCTCGTGACGTCCGGGATCTCATCCGGGACTCCGAACAACATTCGAGTTACCGCATACTAATATCTCTACAACCCTAGCGTCACCGAACCTTAAGTGTGTAGACCCTACGGGTTCGGGAGACATGCAGACATGACCGAGATGACTCTCCGGTCAATAACCAACAGCAGGATCTGGATACCCATGTTGGCTCCCACATGTTCCACGATGATCTCATCGGATGAACCACGATGTCAAGGACTTAATCAATCCCGTATACAATTCCCTTTGTCCATCGGTACGATACTTGCCCGAGATTCGATCGTCGGTATCCCGATACCTTGTTCAATCTCGTTACCGGCAAGTCTCTTTACTCGTTCCGTAACACATCATCCCGTGATCAACTCCTTGATCACATTGTGCACATTATGATGATGTCCTACCGAGTGGGCCCAGAGATACCTCTCCGTCACACGGAGTGACAAATCCCAGTCTCGATTCGTGCCAACCCAACAGACACTTTCGGAGATACCCGTAGTGCACCTTTATAGTCACCCAGTTACGTTGTGACGTTTGGTACACCCAAAGCACTCCTACGGTATCCGGGAGTTACACAATCTCATGGTCTAAGGAAATGATACTTGACATTAGAAAAGCTTTAGCATACGAACTACATGATCTTGTGCTAGGCTTAGGATTGGGTCTTGTCCATCACATCATTCTCCTAATGATGTGATCCCATTATCAATGACATCCAATGTTCATGGTCAGGAAACCGTAACCATCTATTGATCAACGAGCTAGTCAACTAGAGGCTTACTAGGGACATGGTGTTGTCTATGTATCCACATATGTATCTGAGTTTCCTATCAATACAATTATAGCATGGATAATAAACGATTATCATGAACAAGGAAATATAATAATAACTAATTTATTATTGCCTCTAGGGCATATTTCCAACAGTCTCCCACTTGCATTAGAGTCAATAATCCAGTTCACATCGATATGTGATTAACACTCAAGGTCACATCCCCATGTGACTAACACCCAAAGAGTTTACTAGAGTCAATAATCTAGTTCACATTACCATGTGATTAACACTCGATGAGTTCTGGGTTTGAACATGTTATGCTTGTGAGAGATGTTATAGTCAACGGGTCTGAATCTTTCAGATCTGTATGTACTTCGCAAATTTCTATGTCATCTTGTAGATGCAACTACTACGCTATATTTGGAGCCATTTCAAATAACTGTTCTACTTGGAGCTATTCTAAATTGTTGCTCCATTATACGTATCCGGTATCTCTACTCAGAGCTATCCGGATAGGTGTTAAGCTTGCATCGGCTTAACCCTTTACGACGAACTCTTTTACCACCTCCATAATCGAGAAAATTCCTTAGTCCACTAGTCACTAAGGATAACTTTGACCGCTGTCTTGTGATCCATTCTTGGATCACTCTTGTACCCCTTGACTGACTCATGGCAAGGCACATTTCAGGTGCGGTACACAGCATGGCATACCGTATAGAGCCTATGACAAAAGTATAGGGGACGACCTTCGTCCTTCCTCTTTCTACTGACGTGGTCGAGCTTTAAGTCTTAACTTCATACCTTACAACTCAGGCAAGAACTCCTTCTTTGACTGGTCCATCTTGAACATCTTCAAGATCATGTCAAGGTATGTGCTCATTTGAAAGTACCATTAAGCGTTTTGATCTATCCTTATAGATCTTGATGCTCAATGTTCAAGTAGCTTAATCCAGGCTTTCCATTGAAAAACACTTTTCAAATAAATCTGCATGCTTTCCAGAAATTCTACATCATTTCCGATCAACAATATGTTAACAACATATACTCATCAGAATTCTATAGTGCTCCCACTCACTTCTTTGGAAATACAAGTTTCTCATAAACTTTGTATACACCCAAAATCTTTGATCATCTCATCAAAGCATACATTCCAACTCCGAGATGCTTACTCCAGTCCTTAGAAGGATTGCTGGAGCTTCGCATACTTATTAGCATCTTTCAGGATTGACAAAACCTTCCGGTTTGTATCACATACAACCTTTCCTCAAAAAACGTCGAGGAAACAATGTTTTGACATCCTATCTGCAAGATTTCATAAATAATGCAGTAATCGCTAATATAATTCCAACAGACTCTTAGCATCGCTACGAGTGAGAAAGTCTCATCGTAGTCAACTCCTTGAACTTGTCGGAAAACATCTTAACGACGAGTCGAGCTTTCTTGATGGTGATACTTACCATCATTGTCCGTCTTCCTTTTAAAATCCATATGTACCTAACAGCCTTACGACCATCAAGTAGTTCTTCCAAAGTCTACACTTTGTTTTCATACATGGGTCCTGTCTTGGATTTTATGGCCTCGAGCCATTTATCGGAATCCAGGCCCACCATCGCTTCTCCATAGCTCGTAGGTTCATTGTTGTCTAGCAACATGACTTCCAAGACAGGATTACGTACCACTCTGAAGTAGTACACATCCTTGTCGTCCTACGAGGTTTGGGAGTGACTTGATCTGAAGTTTCATGATCACTATCATAAGCTTCCACTTCAATTGGTGTAGGTGCCACAGGAACAACTTCCTGTGCCCTGCCACACACTAGTTGAAGAGACGGTTCAATAACCTCATCAAGTCTCCACCATCCTCCCACTCAATTCTTTCGAGAGAAACTTTTCCTCGAGAAAGGACCCGATTCTAGAAACAATCCCTTATTGCTTTCGGTTCTGAGACAGGAGGTACACCCAACTGTTTTGGGTGTCCTATGAAGATGCATTTATCCTCTTTGGGTTCGAGCTTATCAGCCTGAAACCTTTTCACACAAGCGTCGCAGCCCCAAACTTCTAAGAAATGACAGCTTAGGTTTCTCTAAACCATAGTTCATACGGTGTCATCTCATCGGAATTACGTGGTGCCCTATTTAAAGTGAATGTGGTTGTCTCTAATGCCTAACCCATAAACTATCGTGGTAATTCGATAAGAGACATCATGGTATGCATCATATCCAATAGGGTGCAGTTATGATGTTCGGACACACCATCACACTATGGTGTTCCAGGCTGTATTAGTTGTGAAACAATTTCCACAATGTCTTAATTCTGTGCCAAACTCGTAATTCAGATATTCATCTCTATGATCATATCATAGATCTTTTATCCTCTTGTCACGACGATCTTTCAACTTCACCCTGAAATTACTTGAACCTTTCAATAATTCAGACTCGTGATTCATCAAGTAAATATACTCAACATCTACTCAAATCATCTGTGAAGTAAGAACATAACGATATCCACTACACGCCTCAGCACTCATTGGACTGCACACATCAAAATGTATTACTTCCAACAAGTTGCTTTCTAGTTCCATTTTACTGAAAACGAGGCTTTCAGTCATCTTGCCCATGTGGTATGATTTGCATGTCTCAAGTGATTCAAAATCAAGTGAGTCCAAATGATCCATCTGTATAGAGTTTCTTCATGCATATCTACCAACAAACATGGTTCGCATGTCTCAATCCTTTCAAAAATGAGTGAGTCCAAAGATCCATCAACATGGAGCTTCTTCATGTGTTTTATACCGATATGACTTACGTGGCAGTGCCACAAGTAGGTGGTACTATCATTACTATCTTATATCTTTTGGCATGAACATGTGTATCACTACGATTGAGATTCAATAAACCATTCATTTTAGGTGCAAGACCATTGAAGGTATTATTCAAATAAACAGAGTAACCATTATTCTCCTTAAATGAATAACCGTATTGCGATAGACATAATCCAATCATGTCTATGCTCAACGCAAACACCAATCTTGATGGTAGAGGGAGCGTACGATATTTGATCAACCTTGGAAATACTTCCAACACATATTGTCATCTCACCTTTAGCTAGTCTCCGTTTATTCTGTAGCTTTTATTTCGAGTTACTAACACTTAGCAACCGAACCGGTATCTAATACCCTGGTGCTACTAGGAGTACTAGTAAATTACACATTAACATAATACATCCAATATACTTCTATCGACCTTGCCAGCCTTCTTATCTACCAAGTATCTAGGGTAATTCTGCTCCAGTGGATGTTCCCTTTATTACAGAAGCACTTAGTTTCGGGTTTGGGTTCAACCTTGGGTTTCTGCACTAGAGCAGCAGCTGATTTGCCGTTTCATGAAGCATCCCTTTTTGCCCTTGCCCTTCTTGAAACTAGTGGTTTCACCAACCATCAACAATTGATGCTCCTTCTTGATCTCTACTTTTGTGGTGTCAAACATCGCGAATATCTCAAGGATCATCATATATGTCCCTGATATATTATAGTTCATCATGAAGCTCAAGCAGCTTGGTGGTAATGACTTCGGAGAACCATCACTATTTCATCTGGAAGATCAACTCCCACTTGATTCAAGCGATTGTTGTACTCAGACAATCTGAGCACAAGTTCAACAATTGAGCTTTTCTCCCTTAGTTTGCAGGCTAAGAAAATCATCGGAGATCTTATACCTCTTGACGTGGGCACGAGCCTGAAATCCCAATTTCAGCCCTCAAAACATCTCATATGTTTTGCGACATTTCAAAACGTCTTTGGTGCCTCAATTCTAAACCGTTTAACTGAACTATCACGTAGTTATCAAAATGTGTATGTCAGATGTTTGCAACATCCACAGACGACGTTCGAGGTTCAACACACTGAGCGGTGCATTAAGGACATAAGCCTTCTATGAAGCAATGAGGACAATCCTCAGTTTACGGACCTAGTCCGCATAATTGCTACTATCAACTTTCAACTAAATTTTCTCTAGGAACATATCTAAACAGTAGAACAGAAACGTGAGCCACGACATAATTTGCGAAGACCTTTTGACTATGTTCAGGATAATTAAGTTCATCTTATGAACTCCCACTCAGATAGACATCCCTCTAGTCATCTAAGTGATTACATGATCCGAGTCAACTAGGCCGTGTCCGATCATCACGTGAGACGGACTAGTCAACATCGGTGAACATCTTCATGTTGATCGTATCTACCATACGACTCATGCTCGACCTTTCGGTCTCTTGTGTTCTGAGGCCATGTCTGTACATGCTAGGCTCGTCAAGTCAACCGAAGTGTTTTGCGTGTGTAAATCTGTCTTACACCCATTGTATGTGAACGTTAGAATCTATCACACCCGATCATCACGTGGTGCTTCGAAACAACGAACTGTCGCAACGGTGCACAGTTAGGGGGAACACTTTCTTGAAATTATTATGAGGGATCATCTTATTTACTACCGTCGTTCTAAGTAAACAAGATGCAAAAACATGATAAACATCACATGCAATCAAACAATAGTGACATGATATGGCCAATATCATATAGCTCCTTTGATCTCCATCTTGGGGCTCCATGATCATCTTGTCACCGGCATGACACCATGATCTCCATCATCATGATCTCCATCATCGTGTCTTCTTGAAGTTTTCTCGTCATCTATTACTTCTACTACTATGGCTTAATGCTTTAGCAATAAAGTAAAGTAATTACATGACGTTTAAGTTGACACGCAGGTCATAAATAAATAAAGACAACTCCTATGGCTCCTGCCGGTTGTCATACTCATCGACATGCAAGTCGTGATTCCTATTACAAGAACATGATCAATCTCATACATCACATATATCATTCATCACATCCTTTTGGCCATATCACATCACATAGCATACCCTGCAAAAACAAGTTAGACGTCCTCTAATTGTTGTTTGCATGTTTTACGTGGCTGCTATGGGTTTCTAGCAAGAACGTTTCTTACCTACGCAAAAACCACAACGTGATATGCCAATTGCTATTTACCCTTCATAAGGACCCTTTTCATCGAATTCGATCCGACTAAAGTGGGAGAGACAGACACCCGCTAGCCACCTTATGCAACTAGTGCATGTCAGTCGGTGGAACCAGTCTCACGTAAGAGTACGTGTAAGGTCGGTCTGGGCCGCTTCATCCCACAATGCCACCGAATCAAGATTGGACTAGTAACGGTAAGCATATTGAACAAAATCAACGCCCACAACTACTTTGTGTTCTACTCGTGCATAGAAACTACGCATAGACCTAGCTCATGATGCCACTGTTGGGGAACGTAGCATAAATTAAAAATTTTCCTACGTGTCACCAAGATCTATCTATGGAGTCATCTAGCAACGAGGGAAGAGTGGATCTACATACCCTCGTAGATCGCGCGCAGAAGCGTTCAAGAGAACAGGGTTGATGGAGTCGTACTCGTCGTGATCCAAATCACCGATGATCCTAGCGCCGAACGGACGGCACCTCCGCGTTCAACACACGTACGGAGCAGCGACGTCTCCTCCTTCTTGATCCAGCAAGGGGGGAGGAGAGGTTGATGAAGATGGATCCAACAGCAGCACGACGGCGTGGTGGTGGTGGAGCTGCAGTACTCCGGCAGGGCTTCGCCAAGCACTATGGAGGAGGAGGATGTGTTGGAGAGGGAGAGGGAGGCACCAAAGGCGTAGGTTGAGAGGCCCTCCTTCCCCCACTATATATAGGGAGCCTAGGGGGGCGCCGGCCCTAGGAGATCCAATCACCTAGGGGGGCGGCGGCCAAGGGAGGAATCCCTCCTCCCCAAGGCACCTAGGAGGTGCCTTCCCCCTTTGGGACTCTTCCTTAGGGTTTCCCCCCCACCCTAGGCGCATGGGCCCTAGGGGGAAGTGGCGCCCCAGCCCACTTTGGGCTGGATCCCTTCCCACTTCAGCCCATGGGACCCTCTGGGATAGGTGGCCCCACCCGGTGGACCCCCGGGACCCTTCCGGTGGTCCCGGTACAATACCGGTGACCCCAAAACTTGTCCCGGCGGCCGAAATAGCACTTCCTATATATAATTCTTTACCTCCGGACCATTCCGGAACTCCTCGTGACGTCCGGGATCTCATCCGGGACTCCGAACAACATTCGGGTTACCGCATACTAATATCTCTACAACCCTAGCGTCACCGAACCTTAAGTGTGTAGATCCTACGGGTTCGGGAGACATGCAGACAGGACCGAGATGACTCTCCGGTCAATAACCAACAGTGGGATCTAGATACCCATGTTGGCTCCCACATGTTACACGATGATCTCATCGGATGAACCACGATGTCAAGGACTTAATCAATCCCGTATACAATTCCCTTTGTCCATCGGTACGATACTTGCCCGAGATTCGATCGTCGGTATCCCGATACCTTGTTCAATCTCGTTACCGGCAAGTCTCTTTACTCGTTCCGTAACACATCATCCCATGATCAACTCCTTGATCACATTGTGCACATTATGATGATGTCCTACCGAGTGGGCCCAGAGATACCTCTCCGTCACACGGAGTGACAAATCCCAGTCTCGATTCGTGCCAACCCAACAGACACTTTCGGAGATACCCGTAGTGCACCTTTATAGTCACCCAGTTACGTTGTGACGTTTGGTACACCCAAAGCACTCCTACGGTATCCGGGAGTTGCACAATCTCATGGTCTAAGGAAATGATACTTGACATTAGAAAAGCTTTAGCATACGAACTACATGATCTTGTGCTAGGCTTAGGATTGGGTCTTGTCCTTCACATCATTCTCCTAATTATGTGATCCCGTTATCAGTGACATCCAATGTCCATGGTCAGGAAACCGTAACCATCTATTGATCAACGAGCTAGTCAACTAGAGGCTTACTAGGGACATGGTGTTGTCTATGTATCCACATATGTATCTGAGTTTCCTATCAATACAATTATAGCATGGATAATAAACGATTATCATGAACAAGAAAATATAATAATAACTAATTTATTATTGCCTCTAGGGCATATTTCCAACAGGCACTTGCTTCAAGGCAATTTTGGAGCAAGAAAAACTCGAGGCCAAACTTTAGCAAAAACAACTCAAGTGGCACGAAGAGCAAGCAACGTGTAAGGACTTGCTACAATTGCGGCAACGTGAGTCATTTTGTTGCGGAATGCCCGTATGAGAAGAGGGAAGACAATGGTGGCAAGCTCATCCGAAAGGACAAGGCCAAGTCGTTCCCCAACAAGAGCAACTTCACCAAGAAGACTCCTCCCAAGGCATTGGTGGTACAAGAAGAGTACAATGAGGATGATGACGATGATGAAAGTGATGAGTCGGTTGCCATGGCCTCCGTTGCCATTGCGATGACTCCACGGGTGTCTCTCTTCGACTCACCCAATGAGAGCATCACCGCTAAGTGCCTCATGGCTAAAGCCACCAACAAGGTAACCTCCAACATCAAAACTACCATCATTAATCATCCTTCTCCGATGGATAGCATTAATGAACTTGAGGAAGATAATGTGGAGGCTAATGAGTTTGAGGCCTTTATGGGCAAACTCAAGGGAAAATCCAAGAATCACTTTGTTGCTCTCTTGTAACAACTTGGTGAAGCCAATGACATGATCGAGGCTCACGAAAACACCATCACTAAGATGGAAGGGCATAGTCGTGACTATGCCGATGAGATTCCGGATCTTTCCAATGCTCTTGAGGAAGAGCGTGGTCTTCGTTTGGCTCTTGAGGAGTCACACAACGTTGATCATGCTAAGTTAAAGAAAGATTATGATCACGTCCTCATTGTTTCTCATGTGCTAAACTCCGAGAAGGGCGAACTTGAGGTTGATTTTGCTAGACTCAAAGAGGAGTTTGATCTACTTGACAAGGCTCACAAGGTCTTGAAGGGTGCTCATGCTAGCCTCAAAGAGTCGCATGATCAACTTCAAGTAAAGCTAACCAAGGAAAAAGCCACTTTCCCTCGTATGATGTTAATTGATAATGCAAATGCTACTAACCCGTGTTGTGAGCATGTGCATCTTGTTGAGGAGAACGCTAAGCTAAAGGGGCAACTTGAGAGAGGTCTTGCAACTTGCATACAAGGCAAGAAGAACCTCAACGATCTCTTGATCAACCAAAAGGGAGTTGTGGCCAAGGAAGGGGTTGGGTACGTGCCCGACTCCAAGAACAAGAAGAAGAATGACAAGACCAAACAACCTCCTCCTCTCATGCAAACCTTTGTGAAGGAGGGAGAGAGTGCCTCCGAGGAGAAGAAGAAGAACATTGCAAAGGGCGGCAATGTCAAGAAGGGCAATGCCACCCCTCCCAACAAAGCCGGCGATTTTAATCCTTCTTATGTGTTATGCCGTGCTAGTGATGGGCATGTTTATGCCAAATTTGTTGGTTCTCTTCATGAATACATTGAATGGTCTATTTGGGTTCCAAAGACCCTTGTTACTAACATCAAAGGACCCATTACAAAATGGGTACCTAAAACCAAGCATTGATCTTTTGTAGGTGTTTGCTTCCGGTGGGGGATCATGGTTGCTCGATAGCGGAGCTACAAATCATATGACCGGAAGCAAGGACTTGGTGGTGGACGTGCACAAGGTTCCATCTATGCCCACCAATGTCGAGTGGGGTGACACCTCATCTTCTAAGGTATTGGGACTTGGCAAGGTGGTCATCTCTCATGATCTCACGATCGAGAAGGTCATGCTTGTTGAGTCCCTTGCATACAATTTACTTTCCGTTCGTCAACTTGCAATCATGGGCTTTGCCACTTTCTTTGATATCGATACCGTGGCCCTCTTATGGAGCAAGACTCTTAAAGTAGATTTTGTTGGGCATGTCGAGAACGGTCTATATGTGATTAACTTTTCGGAGCGACCCACTAAGACCGCGACATGCCTAATGGCTAAAGTTGATGTGGGATGGCTTTGGCATCGCCGTTTAGCCCATGTCAATATGAGATCTTTGCAAAGTCTCCTCAAGGGGGACCATGTCCGTGGACTAACGAATGTTAGTTTTGTTAAAGATCGTGCTTGCAGTGCCTGTATCGAAGGAAAGCTACATGAGAAGGCTCACCCTCCCACGACTATCATTTATTCAAAGAGGCCCTTGGAGCTCCTTCACATGGATCTTTTTGGGCCCCCATCCTTCGATAGTCTTGGAGGTAGGAAGTATTGCTTGGTGATTGTAGATGACTACTCAAGGTACACGTGGGTGTATTTCTTCAAGAGGAAGAGCGAGACCCAACAAACCGTCATTGACTTTGCAAATGAAGCACAACGTCAACACAATGCAAAGATCTTGGCAATAAGAAGTGACAACGGCAGCGAGTTCAAGAACTACACCTTGGATGAATTTCTTAGTGATGAGGGAATCAAGCATCAATATTCCGCACCATACACCCCTCAACAAAACGGTGTTGCGGAGAGGAAGAACCGGACGTTGATGGATGCGGCAAGGATCATGATGGCGGAGTTCAAGTCTCCATACAACTTTTGGGCCGAAGCCATCAACACCGCGTGTCATGCATCCAATCGGCTCTACCTCCGCAAGGGCTTGAACAAGACTCCATATGAGATACTCACCGGTAACAAGCCCAACCTCAAGTACTTCCGAGTATTCGGGTGTAAGTGTTTCATTCTCAAGAAAGGTGTTCGGTTGTCTAAATTTGAGGCTAGAGCTTATGAGGGCATATTCGTTGGTTATGCTACAAACTCTCATGCTTACCGTGTCCTCAATAAATCCACGGGACTTATTGAGGAGACGTGTAACATGGAGTTTGATGAGAATAACGGCTCCCAAGTGGAGCAAGGTGGCACTTGTGATGTAGGTGATGAAATTCCTCCCCAAACCATAAGAAGAATGGGTGTTGGCTTTATCCTAACCATTGAGGAACCCCTTGTGGCCGAAGGAGAAGGACAAAGCTCCACTCAAGCGGAGCCATCACCAACCCAAGGCCCACACGCTTCCAAAGAACAACATGAAGGCCCTCATCCTCAAGAACATGACCAAGGGCAAGATCACGCTCAAGATGGTGTTGACACATCTAGTGATGCCCAAGGTCAAGTTCTCTCCTCCGAGCAAGTTCAAGAACAAGAACAAGCTCAAGACGACGCTCAAGATGATCAAGTGACCACTCCTCGTCTCACCCCCGAGGAGGAATTAGAGCATCGTGCCGCCAAGGTTGCTTCCAAGCTCTCCACCAAGGATCATCTCATGACGAATGTGCTTGGAAGCTTACGAAAGGGGGTAAGCACTCGTAGACAATTAGCAAATTATTGTGAGCATCACGCGTTTGTCTCTTGTGTGGAACCCCACAAGGTCTATGAGGCGCTAGAAGATCCAGATTGGCTCAATGCCATGCATGAAGAACTCAACAACTTTGAGCGCAACAAAGTGTGGAGATTGGTGCCAAGACCGATAGGGAACCACAATGTCATCGGAACCATGTGGATATTTAAGAACAAGCAAGATGCCCATGGGATTATCATTCGCAACAAGGCTCGTTTGGTAGCGCAAGGCTACTCCCAAGTTGAGGGTATCGACTACGGTGAAACCTTGGGTCCCGTTGCTCGTCTTGAATCTATTCGCATGTTGATTGCCTATGCTTCTCATCATAACTTTAAGTTACAACAAATGGATGTGAAGAGTGCTTTTCTTAATGGTCCCATTAATGAATTGGTTTATGTCAAGCAACCCCCCGGGTTCGAGGATCCCTACTTTCCCGATCATGTGTATCAACTCGATAAGGCACTCTATGGCCTTAAACAAGCCCCACGTGCGTGGTATGACCACCTTACCGAGTTGTTACAAGACCGTGGTTTCGAAGTTGGGCTAATCGACCCCACTCTTTTTACTAAAAAGGTCAAAGGGGAGTTGTTTGTGTGCCAATTATATGTTGATGATATTATCTTTGGTTCCCCTAACAAAGCTTTCAATGAGGAATTTGCCGCTCTCATGACCTCAAAGTTCGAGATGTCTTCCATGGGAGAGTTGAAGTTCTTTCTAGGGTTCGAAGTGAAGCAAATAAGAGAAGGAACCTTCATCAATCAAGCCAAATATACTCAAGACATGCTCAAAAGATTCAAGCTAAGTGATGTCAAGCCGGCTTCCACTCCCATGCCCACCAAGTGCCAACTTGATATAGATCCCGATGGTAAAGCGGTGGATCAAAAGGTATATTGCTCCATGATAGGTTCCTTGCTTTACCTTTGTGCATCTAGACCGAATATCATGTTGAGTGTGGGAATTTGTGCACGTTTTCAAGCCGCACCTAAGGAAAGTCACTATGTGGCGGTCAAACGAATCTTTCGATATTTGGCTCATACCCCAAACTTTGGCCTATGGTACCCAAGAGGAGCAAACTTCAAGCTTGTAGGGTATTCGGATTCCGATTGGGCTGGAGACAAAGTGGATAGGAAGTCCACTTCCGGAGGGTGCCAATTTCTTGGTTGCTCTTTGGTGAGTTGGTCTTCCAAAAAGCAAAGTTGTGTGTCTCTCTCGTCCACCGAAGCGGAGTATGTGGCGGCCGGTAGTTGTTGTGCACAACTCTTATGGATGAGGCAAACTTTAAAGGATTACGGTGTCATTTGTGACAAAGTGCCTCTTTGGTGTGAAAATGAAAGTGCCATCAAGATCTCTCTCAACCCGGTGCAACACTTCAAGACGAAGCATATTGAGATTCGGTATCACTTCATCCTGGATCACATTAGGTGAGGAGAGATCGAGCTCAACTATGTCAACACTCATGATAACCTTGCAGATATCTTCACGAAGCCCTTGGATGAAGCAAGATTTCGCGAGTTAAGGCATGAGCTAAATATCATTGATTCGAGCAATGTTGCTTGAACCCTTGCACACCCCACCATACTCAACGTGTTGTCCTGTTTAGATGTAGGCATGGACATAGGGGGAGTGATGTTCTCTCAATGAACTCTCCCTCCCCCCATTATGCATAAATCGATCAAGTCTTTCACATTAGCCATGTTTGATGGTACTTGTGCTTCAAAGACGAGTTGTGGTCATGGACTCAAGGATAATTATTCGCGGTGCCATACCAATTGACTGAAACATAGGTGGCTACGGCCACCGCCCTCTCTTTGGAGAGGTGGTGTCTCGTGGTTGTTTCGTTGGTCGTGTGCCTTTCTGGCTTTGTGTGTTGCGTGGTCTTGTGGTGTCGTGTTGGCTCGGAGTGTTTGTGCAAAGACCCAGTTTTTCGTGTACTCGAAACGTGCATCTTCTTGAGCTCACGGTACTACCGCGACTAGCCACGACACTACCGCTTTGGGGGGTACGGTACTACCGCGCCACAACACGGTACTACCGCTCAGGTGTGGTACTTCGGAAGTACCACGCTGGACGGTACTACCGCGTTGGGGCATGGTACTAACGCGTCGTCGAGGGAGAGTGGGGGTTATGACTCGGGCAGGGGAGTTCCAACTCCCCATACCCATTCATTTGTCTCTCTCCCCACATCTCTCTCTCTCGCTCAAGAACGGCGCCGGAGGCCCTCGCCGGATCTCCGTCTCCGGCCACTCTCCTTGGATTCCGACCGGTGGGATCGTTCCCCACCACTTCCTCTTGCCATGGACCAAGGTTTTTCCCCAAATCCCTCTTTTTCTTGGCTATTCTCTTGCTTCTAGGTTTTTGGGGAGAAACTTGGTGTTCTTGAGATTTTAGGACAAATCTATGCAAGAGTAGGATGTAGGAGAGTCGTGATGCGTAGGAATCATACTTGATATGCTGTCTTGTGGTAGCTTTGTCCAACCGTAGTACCGCCGTGGTTTCACGGGCTTTTCTCAGATTTGAACTTGAACTTGTTCAGATCTGACGCGGTGCGGTACTACCGTGTCTGATGTGCGGTACTACTGCTCTTGCGGTACTACCTCCCGTCAGGTGCGGTACTACCGTGCTAGCTCGTGCGGTGCTACCGCTCAGCAGACGCGGTACTACCGTGCTAGCCGAGGCGCTAAGGTCGTACTACCGCTCCTAGACCCGGTACTACCGTGACCTTGCATGGTACTACCGCATCTAAGAGTAGTACTACTATCTTAGCTTCGCAGCACTTGGCAGTACTACCGTAGGGATCAAATCTCTCTCTAGGCATTTATCATGTGTGCTTTCTGCTTGTTTCTCTTGCTTTGTTGTGGTCTTTGCATTAATCCCTCTTGGCTGTTGTGGGTGTTTTGTGTTTTTGTGTCTCAGGTGGTGGCTCTCGCCATTCCAATCCCAGTCGTGACACTGGCTCCAAGCGTCTGCGCAACCCCCAAGATGAAGCCCCAGAGGGCTCCAATGCCCCCAAGCGCAATGTCAAGACCACTGCCAGCAAGCAAAAAGAACCTGCTAAGGGCATGGATGAGATTTTTGTCTCTGAGTATGTCAAACACCGGAGGATCAATCCCTATGTGACTCCTCGGGCTGTGCTCAGAGGCACCAAGATGTTCTGGAACAAGCAACAGGTTCTCATCTATCTGGATGTGATCAAGAGCAAGTAGAATACCTTCGTGGATGTCAAGTGGATAGACATGCATCACATGCGGAAGGACAAGTTTCGTGACTATTTTGGAGAGGCTCTGGACTTGGTGGAGCAGTTTGCTATTGAGCCGGTGATCTCTTTTCACCATGACTATGACCCTGAGCTCATCTGTCAGTTCTTTGCCTGAGTGTAATTTCATCCTAGGGAGGAGCGGAGGATGACCTGGATGACCAACGGCCGTCAGCTGTCTGCTACATGGAAAGAGTTCATGGATCTGCTGCACATTCCTGATGACGGGCTTCACACCCCCGTTGGTGTTCGCCCCCATGCCAACTCTGAGTCTGCCAACAAGAACCTGCTTCCGCCTTTCCTTGTTGAGAAGGTGCTCCCCAATGGCAAGTCAACTTGGGTGTTAAACTCCTTTCTGGATATCATGCATCGCATCTTCCGCAACACTCTGTTCCCATGCATTGGCGACAAGGACAAGGTCCATGCATATCTAGTGGACATGTTGCTCCTGTGTGCAGAGGCACGTTCTTCTCAAACTCAGCCACTTGATGTCTCACACATCATGTGGTGTGAGCTTCGGTTTGCGGTGTTCACTCTCAAGGTACCTATCTATGGACCGTACCTGTTTCTGCTGCTCTCCACCACTTGGGAGAAGATGTACCCGGGTGATGAGTTCCTTGCTCCAGACTGGATTCGCCATGAGTCCATCAGCCTCCGCATCAAGCCCAACTAGGCCAACACCACTACCCATGCTGAGGCCTCTTCTGCTAGGAGGGCTGCTGGTGAGGAGGAGGCTGCTGCTGAGAATGTTGCTGAGGACTGTGCTGCTAGGTCCACCACTCCTTCCTCTGAGCCGTCATGGGCCAAGAAGCTAAAGGACAAGATGAAGACTCTCTTCTACATGCAGGAAAAGGGACAGTGCAGGGCCCACGTGGTAGACAAGGAGAGTCGCCGCCGTGACAAGAAGGTTATGAGGCTCTTTGGAGAGGATGTGTCTGGCGGGTCTGAGGATGTCATCACACCTGAGGCTGCCTGGATGTCAAAGTAGGGATACAAGTGGACCAGGTCAGAGGATGACTTCGAGGAGACTATCCCCGCCGCTGAGTCTGACGAGGAGCACGAGGAGCAGTGGGACGACTTCTCTGCCTGAGCCACCCCGTGTGTGTAGGTGTCCTCTCTGCCTTTTTGGCGTCTCGATGCCAAAGGGGGAGAGGGTGTAGGGATTTGCGTTGTGTCGTGCTTGGTGTGTTTATTTGCTTTGTCTTTTGGACCTCGTTTGTGCTTGTTTGCTTTGTGTGCTCTTGTTTGGTTTGTGCTTTCGAGACCTTTCCTCATATGGTGTAAGACATATGCACTTTATCTATAATAGTTAACTTATGTGTGTGCTATCTTGTCTAGTGATAGATATGCCTTGTCTCTATAATATAGGGGGAGCTTTGATCCTAGTATTCGTGTGTCGTGCAGTCCAAAGCACTCAACTAGGTGGCACACATCTAGGGGGAGCCCGTCTATATTCTAGAGAGGAGGGGTTTGCATTTACTTAATTTTATTTTCCTTGTGCAAATCCCGTATTGTCATCAATCCACCAAAAAGGGGGAGATTGTAAGGGCATATTTATCCCTAAGTGTTTTGGTGATTGATGACAATGCATTTGCGGACTAATCATGCGCCTTGAGTATTCCAGACACTTCATTGCTAGGCATAAGACGATTGGGTGCCCCTCGAAGACTGATGAAGACGGCGTCTTTTCTACGTTTCTTTTTGGTGGATTTGAGTCATAGGAAAGCCGTACTATTAAGAGGGGGTCCGCGTTAGAAAGGTTTGGGTGGAATCATCACGTACACATCTCCTTCTTGTCCCCTCCTTTTTCCTTGGAGCTTCCTTCGTTTTCTTGCCTCCCTTGTCTGACTGCTGTGGTTGGTTGCGGTAGTACTGCTCCCAGGAAAATGGTAGTACCATAGGCATCAGCGGTAGTACCGCGCGGTGGCGCGGTAGTACCGCAGGTGCCCACGGTAGTACCACTCCCCTGGAGCCGCACTACCGCTGCCCACCAGGCTAGTGCCGCCCCTTTGCGGTAGTAGGGGCGGATGTAATTTTTTACGTCCGCACCTATCGCGGTAGTACCGTTTTCGCCGAGCGGTAGTACCGCGCTATGCAGTCAGGCAGTAGTACCGCCCCTCGGCGGTACTACTGTGTCGGGTTTTTGCTGCTTCCGTTTCTTTGCGGAAGTAGGCACGGAAGTTCCCTTCCCCCTGGCTAGGGGTTTTTGCTTTGCGGTAGTACTGCATGGGGGGCGCGGTAGTACCGCGCGTGCGGAAGTACCGCCCCCAGCTCCTGCGCGTCTGTTTATCTTTACTGTCGCTGGGGTTGCGGTAGTACTGTGGGTCGGTATGGTAGTACCGCACAGCCGTGCGGTAGTACCGCATGGTTGCAAGCAGTAGTACCGTGCGGCCTTGCGGTAGTACCACTGGCCAAGCGCGGTAGTACCGCAGGCCGCGGGCTGGTTGGTGGGTAACGGTTGGATCCTTTTCCCACACTATATAAGGGGTCCCCTTCTTCCCCGTTGACTTACCTCTTCCACCCCCAAGCTCCATTTTCGCCCGATCTCACTCCCTAGCCGACCAAACTTGTTGATTTGCTTGGGAGTGGTTGAGAAGGCCTCGATCTACACTTCCACCAAGAGATATTTGATTTCCCCCACTAATCCCTTGCGGATCTTGTTACTCTTGGGTGTTTGAGCATCCTAGACGGTTGAGGTCACCGCAAAGCCATAGTCCATTGTGGTGAAGCTTCATGGCGTCGTTGGGAGCCTCCAATTGAGTTGTGGAGATTTCCCCAACCTTGTTTGTAAAGGTTCGATCGCCGCCTCCAAAGGCACCAATAGTGGAATCACGACATCTCGCATTGTGTGAGGGCGTGAGGAGAATACGATGGCCCTAGTGGCTTCTTGGGGAGCATTGTTGTTACGGCATATCTCTCTCAAGGTAGTTTTGGTGATTGATGACAACATGCTTGCGGACTAATCTTGTGCTTTGAATTATTCACAGATCCTCCCCTGGCACGAGACGCCTTCTTCCCCTCGGAGTGTATTTCAAGACGGTGTAGCTCTTTCGTTTCTTTCTTGGTGGACTAGTTGCGTAGAGGGCACCGTACTATCAAGAGGGGGTCCGCTAGGGTTTTGCATGGGTGGAATCATCACGTACACATCAGCTTCTCACCCTCCGAGCAATTCCTTTCCATTGAAGAGATCTCTCCTCTCTCTTCCTTGTCCTGTCTGGGTCAAAGCGTTAGTACCGCGCACCCAGCGGTAGTACCACTGAGAAGCCACAAGCGGCAGTACCGCTCCGCAGCGGTAGTACCGCCCGTGGCTCCACAGCAGTAGTACCGCTGGGGGCCTGGCACCTCCGCCTTGTCCTCAGCTTCTTTGAGAGATTTCTTCTCTCTCTCTTGCGCCCCAGCGGAAGTACCGCACTGCCTGCGGTACTAGGCCGAAGGGTCACAAGCGGCAGTACCGCTCCACAGCGGTACAACCGCCCTTGACCCTACTACCGTAGTACCGCTGGGCAGTCTGGTTTCTACCGCCTCGATTCGAGAGGTCTTTTTCTCGTGTCGGGTTTTATGGCACTAGTCACGGTTGTAGTGGTGGTAGTACCATTCCAGGAGCGGTAGTACCGCCCTACCACCGCGGTAGTACCGCATTTGGGTCCGTTCCCTACTAGTCTCCTTAGCGCGATAGTACCGCTGGCTGGCGTGGCAGTACTGTTGTCCTGGCAGTAGTACCGCCCCCTCTCAGTGGTAGTACCGCCCTGTGCGGGGCTGGTTGGTGGGGGCAACGGGATTGTTGCACCCACTATAAAAGGGAGTCCCCTTCTTCCTTCTCACCCACCTCTTCTTCCCCCAAGCTCCATTTATTGCTCAAGCTCCATTAAATACTCCAAGCTTCATTTTCACCCGATCTATCTCTCTAGCCAATCACACTTGTTGATTTGCTCGGGAGTGGTTGAGAAGGCTCCGATCTACACTTCCACCAAGGGATTTTCGATTCCCCCACTCACCCCTAGCGGATCTTGTTACCCTTGGGTGTTTGAGCACCCTAGACGGTTGAGGTCACCTCGGAGCCATATTCCATTGTGGTGAAGCTTCGTGGTCTTGTTGGGAGCCTCCGATTAAGTTGTGGAGATTGCCCCAACCTTGTTTGTAAAGGTTTGGTCGACGCCTTCAAGAGCACCAATAGTGGAATCACGGCATCTCGCATTGTGTGAGGGCGTGAGGAGAATACGGTGGCCCTAGTGGCTTCTTGGGGAGCATTGTGCCTCCACACCGCTCCAACGGAGACGTACTTCCCCTCAAAAGGAAGGAACTTCGGCAACACATCCTCGTCTTCACCGGATCCACTCTTGGTTATCTCTTACCTTTACTTGTGCAAGCTCTTTAGTGTTTCTACCCTTGCTTGCTTGTATGCTTGTTGTTATTGCATCATATAGGTTGCTCACCTAGTTGCACATCTAGACAACCTAATTTGATGCAAAGTTTAATTTGGTAAAGAAAAGCTAAAAATTGGTAGTTGCCTATTCACCCCCCCCTCTAGTCAACCATATCGATCCTTTCAATTGGTATCAGAGCCTCGTCTCTTTATTAAGGACTTTACCGTCCAAAAAGTATGGTTGATACCATAGACGGTGTGGAGGAACACTTCGGTGTGAATCCGATCTCGTCTACGGGAGATGGGGGAACTTCGGTCTCTCGTGAGGAGTTTAATGTGGCCTTGGAGACATTGAAAACCTCCATGACGACCGAAGTTGAAAGCATGTTTACTAAATTTCTTGAGGGGCTTAAACTATCCACCGCACCGTTGAAAGTGGGTGATCCCACCAACAAGGTGTCGGATGCTATCCCCGACAAGGGGGAAGCTAGTAGTGAAAAGGCTCCTTCTTCTAGTGGCAAGAATGGCACCGGCATCTTTGCCCATGTGGAACCACCACTTGTTTATGATGGACCGGTTCCTTCCACTCATTTGAATCATGCCGGTCCTCCCCCTAAGATTGTGAAAAATGAGGATTTTGATTCTTGGGTTTACCGCTTTAAACACCATTTAAATCATGTGAACACTAACCTTTGGAGAATCATTGAAGAAGGTTTCTATCCACATGATCCAAGCAACTTCTCTCCTCGAGAAGTAGCGGACAATCAATTCAATAAGAATGCTCTCTTCATCATTCAAGATGCAATTCCACCCGAAGACCTACCTCATCTTCGTCCCTTCGCCTTGGCCAAAGATGCATGGCATTGTGTCGTGTCTCTCTACTGGGGAAGCGCAAGTATTCAACGCTCCAACTATGAAGTGGTACAAGATGACGCCGATGAGTTTGCAATGAAGGAAGATGAAGAACCTCGTGAGCTTTATCGGAGAGTAACCAAACTCGCGGTCTCACTACAAGATCACGGGAGCAAGGACACAGATGACAATTGGATCAAGCGCAAATTCCTCAAGGCAATGATGCCCTACCACAAGGCCATGTCCTCCGTCATTCGTCAAAGACTGGACTTCCACACTTTGACCTCAAGCGAAGTGTTGGATGAGTTTGTGGCCATGAACATTTTGGACAAGACCGCCGACAATGCGGTGCTCCGTTCTCAACGGGCAAAGAAGCCTAACCTTGCATTGAAGGCCAAGATCACCGTGGAAGAAGAAGAAGAGGAAGAAGAGGAGAGCAACCCCGAAGATACGAAGTATGCATATCATGAACACATGGCACTTGCTTCAAGGCAATTTTGGAGCAAGAAAAATTCAAGGCCCAACTTTAGCAAAAACAACTCGAGTGGCACAAGGGGTAAGCAACGTGTAAGGACTTGCTACAATTGCGGCAACGTGAGTCATTTCTTTGCGGAATGCCCGTATGAGAAGAGGGAAGACAATGGTGGCAAACTCATCCGAAAGGACAAGGCCAAGTCGTTCCCCAACAAGAACAACTTCACCAAGAAGACTCCTCCCAAGGCTTTGGTTGTGCAAGAAGAGTACAATGAGGATGATGAAGATGATGAGTCCGTTGCCATGGCCTCCGTTGCCATTGCAACAACGTCACGGGTGTGTATCTTCGACTCACCCAACGAGAGCATCACCGCCAAGTGCCTCATGGCTAAAGCCACCAACAAGGTAACCTCCAACATCAAAACTACCATCATTAATCATCCTTCCCCAACGGATAGCATTAATGAACTTGAGGGAGCTAATGTGGAGGCTAACGAGTTTGAGGCCTTTATGGGCAAACTCAAGGGAAAATCCAAGAAGCACTTTGTTGCTCTCTTGGAACAACTTGGTGAGGCCAATGACATGATCGAGGCTCACAAAGACACCATCTCTAAGATGGAAGGGCATAGTCGTGACTATGCCGATGAGATTTTGGATCTTTCCAATGCTCTTGAGGAAGAGCATGGTCTTCGTTTGGCTCTTGGGGAGTCACACAATGTTGATCATGCTAAGTTAAAGAAAGATTATGATCATGCCCTCATTGTTTCTCGTGTGCTAAATTCCGAGAAGGCCAAACTCGGGGTTGATCTTGCTAGACTCAAAGAGGAGTTTGATATACTTGACAAGGCCCACAAGGTCTTGAAGGGTATTCACGCTAGTCTCAAGGAGTCTCATGATCAACTCCAAGTGAAGCTAACTAAGGAGAAAGCAACTTTTCCTCATATGGTTTTAATTGATAATGCAAATGCTACTAACCCGTGTTGTGAGCATATACATCTTGTTGAGGAAAATGCTAAGTTGAAGGAGCAACTTGAGAGAGGTCTTGCGACTTGCATACAAGGCAAGAAGAACCTCAATGATCTCTTGATCAACCAAAAGGGAGGTGTGGCCAAGGAAGGGGTTGGGTACGTGCCTGACTCCAAGAACAAGAAGAAGAATGACAAGACCAAACGACCTCCTCCCCTCATGCAAACCTTTGTGAGGGAGGGAGAGAGTGCCCCCGAGGAGAAGAAGAAGAACAATGTCAAGAAGGGCAATGTCACCCCTCCCAACAAAGCCGGCGATTTTAATCCTTCTTATGTGTTATGCCGTGCTAGTGATGGGCATGTTTATGCCAAATTTGTTGGTTCTCTTCATGAGTACATTGAATGGTCTATTTGGGTTCCTAAGACCCTTGTTACTAACATCAAAGGACCCATTACAAAATGGGTACCTAAAACCAAGCATTGATCTCTTGTAGGTGTTTGCTTCTGGTGGTGGATCATGGTTGCTCGATAGCGGAGCTACAAATCATATGACCAGAAGCAAGGACTTGGTGGTGGACGTGCACAAGGTTCCATCTATGCCCACCAATGTCGAGTGGGGTGACGCCTCATCCTCTAAGGTATTGGGACTTGGCAAGGTGGTCATCTCTCATGATCTCACGATCGAGAAGGTCATGCTTGTTGAGTCCCTTGCATACAATTTACTTTCCATTCGTCAACTTGCAATCATGGGCTTTGCCACTTTCTTTGATATCGATACCGTGGCCCTCTTATGGAGCAAGACTCTTAAAGTAGATTTTGTTGGGCATGTCGAGAACGGTCTATATGTGATTAACTTTTCGGAGCGACCCACTAAGACTGCGACATGCCTAATGGCTAAACTTGATGTGGGATGGCTTTGGCATCGCCGTTTAGCCCATGTCAATATGAGATCTTTGCAAAGTCTCCTCAAGGGGGACCATGTCCGTGGACTAACGAATGTTAGTTTTGTTAAAGATCGTGCTTGCAGTGCCTGTATCGAAGGAAAGCTACATGAGAAGGCTCACCCTCCCACGACTATCATTTATTCAAAGAGGCCCTTGGAGCTCCTTCACATGGATCTTTTTGGGCCCCCATCCTTCGATAGTCTTGGAGGTAGGAAGTATTGCTTGGTGACTGTAGATGACTACTCAAGGTACACGTGGGTGTATTTCTTCAAGAGGAAGAGCGAGACCCAACAAACCGTCATTGACTTTGCAAATGAAGCACAACGTCAACACAATGCAAAGATCTTGGCAATAAGAAGTGACAACGGCAGCGAGTTCAAGAACTACACCTTGGATGAATTTCTTAGTGATGAGGGAATCAAGCATCAATATTCCGCACCATACACCCATCAACAAAACGGTGTTGCGGAGAGGAAGAACCGGACGTTGATGGATGCGGCAAGGATCATGATGGCGGAGTTCAAGTCTCCATACAACTTTTGGGCCGAAGCCATCAACACCGCGTGTCATGCATCCAATCGGCTCTACCTCCGCAAGGGCTTGAACAAGACTCCATATGAGATACTCACCGGTAACAAGCCCAACCTCAAGTACTTCCGAGTATTCGGGTGTAAGTGTTTCATTCTCAAGAAAGGTGTTCGGTTGTCTAAATTTGAGGCTAGAGCTTATGAGGGCATATTCGTTGGTTATGCTACAAACTCTCATGCTTACCGTGTCCTCAATAAATCCACGGGACTTATTGAGGAGACGTGTAACATGGAGTTTGATGAGAATAACGGCTCCCAAGTGGAGCAAGGTGGCACTTGTGATGTAGGTGATGAAATTCCTCCCCAAGCCATAAGAAGAATGGGTGTTGGCTTTATCCTAACCATTGAGGAACCCCTTGTGGCCGAAGGAGAAGGACAAAGCTCCACTCAAGCGGAGCCATCACCAACCCAAGGCCCACACGCTTCCGAAGAACAACATGAAGGCCCTCATCCTCAAGAACATGACCAAGGGCAAGATCACGCTCAAGATGGTGTTGACACATCTAGTGATGCCCAAGGTCAAGTTCTCTCCTCCGAGCAAGTTCAAGAACAAGAACAAGCTCAAGACGACGCTCAAGATGATCAAGTGACCACTCCTCGTCTCACCCCCGAGGAGGAATTAGAGCGTCGTGCCGCCAAGGTTGCTTCCAAGCTCTCCACCAAGGATCATCTCATGACCTCAAAGTTCGAGATGTCCTCCATGGGAGAGTTGAAGTTCTGTCTAGGGTTCGAAGTGAAGCAAAGAAGAGAAGGAACCTTCATCAATCAATCCAAATACACTCAAGACATGCTCAAGAGATTCAAGCTTAGTGACGTCAAGCCGGCCTCCACTCCAATGCCCACCAAGTGCTAACTTGACTTAGATCCCAATGGTAAAGTGGTGGATCAAAAGGTATATCGTTCCATGATTGGATCCTTGCTTTACCTTTGTGCATCTAGACCGGACATCATGTTGAGTGTGGGAATTTGTGCACGGTTTCAAGCCGCACCTAAGGAAAGTCACTTTGTGGCGGTCAAACGAATCTTTTGATATTTGGCTCATACCCCAAACTTTGGCTTATGGTACCCAAGAGGATCAAACTTCAAGCTTGTAGGGTACTCGGATTCCAATTGGGCGGGAGAAAAAGTGGATAGGAAGTCCACTTCCGGAGGGTGCCAATTCCTTGGTTGCTCTTTGGTAAGTTGGTCTTCCAAAAAGCAAAGTTGTGTGTCTCTCTCGTCTACTGAGGCGGAGTATGTTGCCGCCGGTAGTTGTTGTGCACAACTTCTATGGATGAGGCAAACTTTAAAGGATTACGGTGTCACTTGTGACAAAGTGCCTCTTTGGTGTGACAATGAAAGTGCCATCAAGATTTCTCTCAACCCAGTGCAACACTTCAAGACGAAGCATATTGAGATTCGGTATCACTTCATCCGGGATCACATTAGGCGAGGAGAGATCGAGCTCAACTATGTCAACACTCATGACAACCTTGCAGATATTTTCACGAAGCCCTTGGATGAAGCAAGATTTCGCAAGTTAAGGCATGAGCTAAATATCATTGATTCGAGCAATGTGGCTTGAACCCGTGCACACCCTACCACGCTCAATTTGGTGTCTAGTTTAGGTGTAGGCATGGACATAGGGGGAGTGTTGTTCTCTCAATGAACTCTCCCTCACCCCATTATGCATAAATTGATCAAGTCTTTCACTTTAGCCATTGTTGATGGCACTTGTGCTTCAAAGACGAGTTTTGGTCATGGGCCCAAGGTTAAAATCTTCGTGGTGCCATACCTTTTGACTCAAACATAGGTGGCCTCGGCCACCGCCCTCTTGTGAAGAGGTGTGTCTTGGTCGTTTGCTGGTGTGTTTTTTTCTTTTGCCGTTTTTGTCGTTTCGTCAAGCTAAAGCCGTGTCTGTTTAGTTGCCGTGGCGTGCTGGGCGGTACTACCGCTGGTGGTGCGCGGTACTACCGCTCGTAAGCGGTAATACCGCCCCCCAGCATGGTACTACCGCTGGGGGACGAGAACAGGGGGTTAAGTCAGGGCAGGGGGAGGTTTCTTCTCCCACATACCCATTCACTTCGCCCCTCTTTTCTCTTCCTCTCTCCAGCCTCCTCTCGCCGCGGGAGGGCTCCGGCGGAT
This sequence comes from Triticum aestivum, assembly GCF_018294505.1. NCBI lineage: Eukaryota > Viridiplantae > Streptophyta > Magnoliopsida > Poales > Poaceae > Triticum > Triticum aestivum. Next base: position 292,167,720 of record NC_057794.1, on the reverse strand, counting down.
CTCCATCTCCAGGGCGTCCCTCTCCATTTCCTTTGGTGGAGTCGATCCCCACCTCGTCCTCTTGCCATGGATGCCAGTATTGCCCCCGTTCTTTCTTTCGTTTTGTCTCTTTTTCAGTTCTTGTTTCTTAGGGGCAATGGTGGTTGCATCTCTAGATTTTTGGCTAAATCTAGGCTTGAGTTGGTTGGAGAAGGCAACTAGACTATCTCGATTAGAGTTTGGTAAGATTATTTTTGAATTTGGTAGGTCGGTAGTGCCGGATCTGACTGCGGTAGTAAGAACCCGCTGTTTCACCGCCTCATGCTATATGAAACTGCTGTTTCTCCGCCTCAAGCCGTACTACCGCTCCTCTTGGAGCGGTACTACCGCTTGACCTAGAGCGGTACTACTGCTCCCTTTGGGGCGGAACTACCACTTGGGGCGGTACTACCGCTTGGGGCGGTACTACCGCGAGCAGGTCACGGTACTACCGCTGAATGCGAATTTCCATCATTTTCCTGCCTTACCTTGATCTGTTGTTGAGTTTGTTGGCTTATGCTCGTTCTTTCTGGTTGTTTTGCGTGTTCTTGTGTTTGGCTCCAGGTGATGACCTTTCCGAGCAGCAAGGTTGCCGTATCAACCCCGGGCGTGCCACATCAAAATGCTACCGCACCTCAGAGCTAGCCGGTGGTTCCTCGAGCACCCAACCGCCTCCAGCAAGTGCATCTGCAAGTGTTCCTCCACCTCCTCAGCAATCGAAGCGAGCCACCAACAAGCCAAAAGGGAAGACTGTGACTGAGATGACCAACAAGGAGTTTTGGGAGAAGCGTTGCCGCAACCCCTATACGGTGGACCAAGAACCCACTTTGGTCAACCGCCCGTTCTGGAACCGTTTTCAGTTTGCCATCTACTTTGATGTGATCAAGGCCAAGAAGAATTTTTTTGTTGATGTTCGCTCCATTGACACTGATGCTATGGAGAAGGACCCGGAGTACTTTGGCGAAGCTCTTCAAATGTGCACTCAGCTGAACATTCTCAGGATCATGCAATTCAACAAGGATTTCGATGCGGATTTGGTGGCTCAATTCTATGCCACCGTCCATCTTGGGACGGATGTCGACAGGACTCTGACATGGATGACCAATGGCAAGCTGCTTTCTGTCAAGTGGAAGGCTTTCATGGAGTTACTTGATGTGGTGGATACTGGGCTTGAGACTCCTGCGGTTTCCGCCCTCACCGCAATGCTACGTCCACCCACAAGCAAGCCCTTTGGCCCAACTGCACTGTGAAAGTTCACCCAGTAACTCAGAAGAAGACCTATGAGCTGTCTCCGTATCTGGACATTCTTCATCGCATATTCCGTGAGACTCTCTTCCCTCGGATCGGGAATCTAGATATGGTCCACTCTTACCTCGTGGACATGCTCCTTTTCTGTCAGCATGAGAAGGAAGCAAGCACTGGAGAGAGCCTGGATATCTCTCATGTCATGTGGTCTGAACTTCTATCTGCCGTGTCTGAGCGCAAGTGTCCTATCTATGGTCCATTCATCATGAGGCTCATTGAGAGGGCCTGGGCACAGACTTATCCCAGAGTGCTGCTAGAGACTGGAGACTTGGTTTCTCATGAGATCAAGCGTCTGAGGAAGAAGGACAACTGGACAGCGCCTCACACAGGGGGTCCATCTGCTACTGCTGCCACAGGGGGCCCGTCTGCTGCTGCTGCTGCCATGGGGACCGAGGGTGAGGCTGCTACTAATGCTCATGAGGAGGACTTTGGCCCCTCTAGTGCAGAACCGTCATGGGCACAGAAACTTAAGCGCAAGATGAAGAAGCTCTTCTGCATGGAGTCCCATGGTCAGTACATGACTCATGTGGCGGAGAAGCATGCCAGGACGCGCCACAAGGAGCTCATGCGTCAGATGGGAGCAACAGTTGCCAGTGGGTCTGAGGGTCAGATCACTGAAGAGGAGGACTGGATTCATCAGAATTGCCACTGGACCGACTCCGATGCCGAGCAGTTTTCGACCCACGACGAAGATGCAGAGATGTGATGTTCGAGATCTTTTTCCTCCCATCACCTGGAGTCGTAGTGTCACTCTATGCCCTTTTTGGTGTCTCGCTACCAAAGGGGGAGAGAGTGTAGGGATTTACTTCTTGTGTCGTGCTTTGAATCGTCTTGTGTTTTCTTGTGTGTTCCTTCTTTGGTCTGGTTTGGTGTGAGACCTAAGTTCTAGTCATATGGTGTGAGACATATGCTCCCTATCGCTACCTTTTTACTTATGTCATTTCAGAGTACTGTAGTTTAGTGTGAGATGCATGCTTGTCCTGTTTATTCTCTTCTCTCATATATCTTGTGCTTAGTATTGTTGGACTATAAAATATAGGGGGAGTGTTGATCCTGCGTGTGTCTTGCCATATCTAGGTGCACACATTCTGGGGGAGCCCGTCTATATTTTGTAGTTCTTAGTTTTCTTCGTTTTATTTCTTTTCCTTGCGCAAATCCCTAGTTGTCATCAATCCACCAAAAAGGGGGAGATTGTTACGGCATATCTCTCTCAAGGTAGTTTTGGTGATTGATGATAACATGCTTGCGGACTAATCTTGTGCTTTGAATTATTCACAGATCCTCCCCTGGCACGAGACGCCTTCTTCCCCTCGGAGTGTATTTCAAGACGGTGTAGCTCTTTCGTTTCTTTCTCGGTGGACTAGTTGCGTAGAGGGCACCGTACTATCAAGAGGGGGTCCGCTGGGGTTTTGCATGGGTGGAATCATCACGTACACATCAGCTTCTCACCCTCCGAGCATTTTCTTTCCATTGAAGAGATCTCTCCTCACTCTTCCTTGTCCTGTCTAGGTCAAAGCGGTAGTACCGCGCACCCAGCGGTAGTACCGCTGAGAAGCCACAAGCGGCAGTACCGCTCCGCAATGGTAGTACCGCCCGTGGCTTCACAGCAGTAGTACCGTTGGGGGCCTGGCACCTCCACCTTGTCCTCAGCTTCTTTGAAAGATTTCTTCTCTCTCTCTCTTGCGCCCCAGCGGTAGTACCGCACTGCCTGCGGTACTACGGCCGAAGGGTCACAAGCGGCAGTACCGCTCCACAGCGGTACTACCGCCCTTGACCCCACTGTCGTAGTACCGCTGGGCAGTCTGGTTCCTACCGCCTCGATTCGAGAGGTCTTTTTCTCGTGTCGGGTTTTGCGGCACTAGTCACGGTTGTAGTGGCAGTAGTACCGTTTCAGGAGCGGTAGTACCGCCCTACCACCGCGGTAGTACCGCATTTGGGTCCGTTTCCTACTAGTCTTCTCAGCACGGCAGTACCGCTGGCTGGCGCGGCAGTACCATTGTCCTGGCGGTAGTACCGCCCCCTCTCAGCGGTAGTACCGCCCTGTGCGGGGCTGGTTGGTGGGGGGCAACGGGATTGTTGCACCCACTATAAAAGGGAGTCCCCTTCTTCCTTCTCACCCACCTCTTCTTCCCCCAAGCTCCATTTATTGCTCAAGCTCCATTAAATACTCCAAGCTTCATTTTCGCCCGATCTATCTCTCTAGCCAATCAAACTTGTTGATTTGCTCGGGAGTGGTTGAGAAGGCTTCGATCTACACTTCCATCAAGGGATTTTCGATTCCCCCACTCATCCCTAGCGGATCTTGTTACTCTTGGGTGTTTGAGCACCCTAGACGGTTGAGGTCACCTCGGAGCCATATTCCATTGTGGTGAAACTTCGTGGTCTTGTTGGGATCCTCCGATTAAGTTGTGGAGATTGCCCCAACCTTGTTTGTAAAGGTTCGGTCGCCGCCTTCAAGGACACCAATAGTGGAATCATGGCATCTCGCATTGTGTGAGGGCGTGAGGAGAATACGGTGGCCCTAGTGGCTTCTTGGGGAGCATTGTGCCTCCACACCGCTCCAACGGAGACGTACTTCCCCTCAAAAGGAAGGAACTTCGGCAACACATCCTCGTCTTCACCGGATCCACTCTTGGTTATCTCTTACCTTTACTTGTGCAAGCTCTTTAGTGTTTCTACCCTTGCTTGCTTGTATGCTTGTTGTTATTGCATCATATAGGTTGCTCACCTAGTTGCACATCTAGACAACCTAATTTGATGCAAAGTTTAATTTGGTAAAGAAAAGCTAAAAATTGGTAGTTGCCTATTCACCCCCCCTTCCTCTAGTCAACCATATCGATCCTTTCAATTGTGCCTCCACACCGCTCCAACGGAGACGTACTTCCTCTCAAAGGGAAGGAACTTCGGCAACACATCCTCGTATCCACCATCTCCATTCTTGGTTATCTCGTGCCTTTACTTGTGCAAGCTTATTTGTTTCATATATCTTGCTTGCTTGTGTTCCTATCCTTGTTGCATCATATAGGTTTCTCACCTAGTTGCATATCTAGACAACCTACTTTGATGCAAAGTTTAAATTATTAAAGAAAAACTAAAAATTGTTAGTTGCCTATTCACCCCCACCCCTCTAGTCAACCATATCGATCCTTTCACTGTCACTTGTTCTAAAATTTATATTAAAGGTAAACACATTGAGGAAACTATCACTTTATCTACAAGATGAGAAATAAGTCTAGATATGCATATTCAATTTTTTGTAGTACTAATATGGTGCACGTTCACTGACCGAAGTCAGGAATTTCTTTCAACATATGGTTAATTATGAAACTTCATTTACTGATTGGATTTGATATTTATGTGGTTTTGAAACTTTATTCAACATGGTTATCATCTAATTGACTCAATGTGGAACTAATCATATTATTGATATATGTGAATGGAAATAATTGATGCGGAATTTCACTTGAGAAACAAAATACTCAAGGTGCCTATAAAGGTGGAATTACACTCGAGGAAATAATACTCGAGGCGCCAAGGACAGCTATGCTGGAATAATTAGGCGGAAACTAAAAGTCTCTAGTGATCTTAAGTTTCACAGCAAGGAAACATATTGAAGGGAAGTATCACCGTATATATATTTGTGGGTTTTCAACGTAGTGTTAATATGGTTGTTGATCCCTTGACTAAGCCTCTTAGTCGGGAGGTATTTGGCAAGCATGTTAAGGCTATGGGTTTACGAATATTTGAATTACCATTTTGGATAAGTGGGAGATGTTGGAATTATGTGTCCTGCAACTATATTCAAATTAATTACTTGGAATTGTTAAATATTTGGAATACCTCATTATGAAATTATACATGTATTTGTACATGGAATTGTTTTACATGTTTAGCATAGAAAATTATCAATTGTTGGAATGTACTTAAGTAACATATGCTTAAGGAAGCTGGTCGATTATCAGTGAAATACGATATACTATTTATATTGGAAAGACTATCCGGGTACACCGATGATTGGAAGGAGCTAGATTGTATAGTTAGATTACAGCCCTAATGTTGATCTACATAATTAGAGGAATTTACACTCTATTATGGCGCGTTGCTCACAAGCGCGTGCTCCGGGGACAAAACGGATAGAATCCATTAAACAGACAAATATGATCGTGGTTGGTAATTTGGTCTAGAGTCTATCCTGTAAAAGTAGTTGAAAATACTAGGAATCTTATCTGTATAAGAGATGAACTCTTTGGAAAGACAGTATAAGAAGGTCCCTACCCCCTAATCTCAGATATGTGAATTGTAAGCGGCACCACGGATAAGCGCGGAGGAATTAGGGGTAGACCGCAAACCCTAAATTTCCTATCACTAACGTGCTTGAATATTTGTACCTGTTGCAAACACACAGACAATTGTGTAGTTCCCCTAAAAAAAAGCAGTTCTAGAACTAGAATGTCAATTCATACCCTGTTCACCTCACAGCTCAAGTTAAACTTCCTTCCGTGGTCTTTTCCACGAGCGCATGTTCGAACAAAAGAAAGGAGAACGGCAATCACTTTGCCACACAAAGATCCAGGAACGATGAATGAAAGGAAAAAAAGAACAGCAGCCTCTCACTTCCCAAGCTAGAATGCATGGAGGATTGCACCGACGGCATCGGATAGCTAATTGTTAGGAGAAAATCAAGTTGACTTGACAGGGGATTGTATCGTCAAAACAAGAAGAGAGAAGGGGAGAGGGGTTGCGAAAATACCTCGGGTTGGTGGCATCATGACTGCTGGAAGGAGATGAAGAAGTTGGCGTCTGGTCCATAGCTCGTCGACCTGGAACTCGACGACGACGACGACGACGAGAGCTCTGTTCCATCGTTCGATCGCCTGGTGGTTGCTGATCGAATCGATGCCGATCCATGTATATAGTACTGTATGTTATACAGACATAAAGTAACAGTATAGGTACGAACACAACACGGCAAAGATCTCTAAACATTGCTTTTACCCTTTTTCTTAAAAAAACACTAGCAAACATGTCCGTGTGTTGCAATGGAAGAACAAAATTGCCAAAAGGATGCATATACATATGTATACACAAAAAATCAGAATTTTGCTGGATTATTTGGTGGCTAAAAAAACTATCTAGTAGATGGAATTTTGAAATTGATCTCATCTAAACTAGAGAACCAATCTAATCTTTGATTGATCGGGTGCCGTGTCCCTGGGAGAGAAGATTAATCTCTTCGAAGACGGCGCGCTACGAAAGTCATGGAAGGTCCTAGGATTAGCATCGTTGGACAAACTGCATCATATAGAAATTACATAATGGTTGAATATTGTGTTGTTCTGACTCTTGTGTAGGGTATATATGAAAGTACATGTGAGGGAGAGAGACTTGAAGCAGAGAACAAGTTGTACATGTTTGAACCTATTTTATCTTCAACTCTTATCTCTATCTTAAACACAGTTATACTAGCTTGGCAGAATTGCAACCAGTTCAGAGTTTGATCGTGATAACCAACCAGCCACAATCAATTTATGAGATTCATTCTTTCTCATTCTTTTCTTCTTTCCTCTTTTCTTTTTTCTGTTTTTCCTTTTTCTATGTTTCTTTTTAGTGATTTTTTCAAACGGTTTTGTTAGGTTTTTTGTTTTCCTTTCTTTTTACAGTTCCTTTTTTCTTTTCCTTTTGCTTTTCCAACGTGCAAAATTTTATCAATTTCATCTTCTTAAAAAATTGAATGAACTTTTTTTCAAAATTTTAAATGGTTTTTCAAACATGGAGAACTTTTCTCAAATTTGAATATTTTTTCAAATTCATAAAGTTTTTAATATTGATGAACTTTTTTTAAATCTATGAATGCATTTTTTCAATGTCGATGCACTTTTTTTTTAAAATGATGGACTTCTTTAAAAAATGATAAACTTATTCCAAAAGCGATGAACTTTTTT